>NW_025539117.1:0-14800 GCF_020615455.1 Coregonus clupeaformis
TGTCTGTCTTTATTTGCAGTGAGAGAAAGGTGTTCCATTCAAGGAATATGGCCAAATGACAGTGATGGTAAATTGCTGGCTATGTGCGAGTAGAACATGGTCTCACTCTCTTTTCCTATCTCTGCTCTTTCTCATCTCCCTGTCATCTCTCTCTCTCAGAGAGGTTTTTTCAGGTTTTCGCGGGGTGCTTCACAGTCTCTCAAAGAAACTGCCAAGAATGTTAATGAGACAAGGTTCCCGAGTCCTTCCTCCAATGTGAGTCCTCATCAGACCTCTTTTCTCCACACACAACAGAGCCAGAAAGGATTAAGAGTGGTGTTGGATTGAGTTTCCTCTTTGGAAGTTTGGGGCTTATCAGCTATCTATAATATGTAAATATAATATAATAATATTCGCCATTTAGCAGATGCTTATCCAAAGCGACTACAGTCAAAACCGCGTGCATTTTTTATTGGGGGTGGTCCCGGGTTCGAACCCACTACCCTGGCGTTACAAAGCACTGTGCTCTACCAGCTGAGCTTGCGAGGACCGCAAATGGAGGAAATCACACACGCATTTTTACATTTTAGCTTGAGACGCTCTTATCCAGAGCGACTTACAGTTAGTGAGTGCATACATTTTTCATACTGGCCCGCCGTCGGAATCGAACCCACAACCCTCACGTTGCAAGCGCCATGCTCCTCTACTTCAAGAGCTAAAGAAGGCATACACACACACACACACACACACACACGGATTACAGGCGGCAGACACATCAATCACCTGGCTTTGCTAAACACACCTGAAGTTCTTCACTCCACAACTTCCAATGAACTTGTGAGTTCACAAAGCACCCTGGCTGGTCACTTAGTGACACTTTCTGATGCTCTATAACTTTACTGTCACCTTCCATTGGCATCCAGAGCAGTCTCAGTATAGGGGGACATCGGATTGTTGGCCAGAGTGATTGATCAGAGGTTATTATTCTCGGGATGGAGGCATGGGAGGAGGGAGTAGAGGTAAGACGGAGGTGAAGACAGATCTGTCCATCCATATTCATCAGCTTTAGAGGAAAATGTCACAGAGAAGAGAGGGCCATAAAAACAACACACACATACACACACAAACACACACACACACACACACAACCACTAACATACGCCCCACTTCACACCACTGCACTAAGGGACTGGTGCTGGCTCCACAGATTAGAGATGAAAAACACGGTTGTACATCTCCTTCCCTCCCAGACTGATGTTGAAGCAGACAGAGGTCCAATAGGTTCTGATCACACACATCCTGGTAGCACCCAAATGTCACCCTTTCCCTGTAATAGAGGAGCTACTTTTGACCAGGGCCCATAGAGCTTCTGGACAAAAAGTAGTGCACTACAAAAAGACTACATCAGTTTCACGTTTCACGTTTTTAATGTCACGTGCACAAGCACAGGAAATGCCTTTCTTGCAAACTCAAAAAAACCAACAATGCAATAATCAATAACAATCTAACACTAAAAAAAAGAGAAATAAGAAGAAATATGAAGAACACAATAGAAGTAAGTAGCAACATATACAGGGTTCAGTTTGATACCATATTTATAATGTGCAGGATACTGGAGGATGAAGACATGTCAGGTGACTAGGCAACAGGATATAAGATAAAACAGAGTAGCAGCAGCTTGTGTGTGAGTGGGTGTGTAGAGTCAGTATGAATGTAATGTGTTGGCACAGGCTTCATCAACATGTGAACAATGCTAATAACAATCCCACTGGCTGATTCACTGTCTTTTTGCCTGCTATTCTGTTGCTGGGCTATAAACACGGTAGTTGACATCCACTACAGATAACAGCGGCAGTATCGTTAACCGAGACCAAGCCCTCTTAGGCCACGGGAAGAAAAACGTTTCTCAGTCCCACAACAGAGTGGGACCCTTCCATTATAACTACGATTTTGCATGTGAAATTTCTACGTGGAACACGTCACTTGATCACGCTTTCACGTAGAAGTTTCATGTTGTCACACTAACTTCACGTGATCCACATGGTTCCGTGTGGTTTAGCATATTGTGTGTGTGTGTGTGTGTGTGTGTGTGTGTGTGTGTGTGTGTGTGTGTCTGATAAGCAGTACTAGTAACTCACCAGAGAGAGAAACAAAAGAGAAAGGAAAGAGAGAAAAAGATGATAGAAAATGAATGAACTTGGAGTTTTTATGGGACCATGTGTATCTCTTATGTCTATCCTTTCTCTTTCCCTCTCTTTCCTCTTTTTCCCTCTCTTTCCTCTCTTTCCTTCTCTTTCCCTTCTCTTTCCTCTCTTTCCATTCTCTTTCCTTCTCTTTTTCCTCTCTTTCCTTCTCTTTCCTTTTCTTTCCTCTCTCTTTCCCTCTCTTTCTCTCTCTTTCCCCTCTTTCCCTCTCTTCCTCTCTTTCCTTCTCTTTCCCTCTCTTTCCTTCTCTTTCCTTCTCTTTCCTTCTCTCTCTCTCTTTCCCTCTCTTTCCTTCTCTTTCCTTCTCTTTCCTTCTCTTTCCTTTTCTTTCCTTCTCTTTCTATCTTTCCCATGTGTACGATTTATGAGTGTTTCCAGGTGGTTTGCATGTTGGAGAAGGAGAAGAGAGAGAGAGGAGGGTAACTAGAGTGATGCAGGTTACTGGGGAAGAGAGGGGGGAAGGGGGGTAACCATAGTGATTAAAGCTTCTCGGGAGGAGAGGAGAGGGGGTAACTAGAGTGATGAAGCTTACTGGGGAAGGGGGTAACTAGTGTGATGTAGACTACTGGGGAAAAGAGAGAGGGGGTAACTAGAGTGATCAAAGCTTCTGGGGAAGAGAGAGAGAGGGGAGGCACTAGAGTGATGTAGGTTACTGGGGAAGAGAGAGAGAGGACTAGTTCCTCTCATCTTAGCCTAGTTATCTGAAAGGAAGAGAAATCCATCTCCCATTTCTCTCTCTCCCTCTCTATCTCTCTCTCTCTACCGTTGTCTCAGTGTCACACTTTTGCATCATACTCAGCAATATAAGATTCTTCATATGTATAGGAACCCAACCCAGCTAGCACACTAAGGCTCAGAATCCATATGTTTCTTAGAGGTTGGTGAGAGAGAGTCGGTTGTCCTATCGGGCATTTTTGCATACCACAGTTTTCCCACAACTTTCTCGGGAATGGGGTAGCTTGATAGTTGCTTGGCTCTGGAACATTCTCGGCACATTTAATGAACTTGACAAAAATTTATTTTCTTGGTATTTCATTACTTTAACAGAATGTTTCCTAAAAGTTCAAAGATGGTTACATTTAATTAAAATGTTAGTAATTCTATGAACGTTCTTCAACTGGTTTGACATTGGGAATGTTCTCAAATTGTTCAGAGAATGTGAAAAAACTACTTTCTTTGGGTGGGGAGATTTCAGTTCTATAGTATAACATTTTCTACAGGTTTCCTCATGGTTCTATTTAAAGTCATGTTCTCAAATTATTCCAAGAACATTAAGAAACAATGTTCTTCTGTAGGAATTTCAGTACTTCAGCATAACGTTTCCTAGAGGTTTCCTCATGGTTCTATTTGAAGTCATGCTCTCAAATTGTTCTCAGAATGAAAACTTTCCATAAAAACCACAAGTGAAACTTTAGTAATGTTCAGAGAACATTCTAAGAATGTTATTTAAAAACATACATTCTGTTCTCAGAACTTTAAGAAAACTTTTGTAACTTTAGTAAAAACATATACATTCCATTCTCAGAATCAACAAAAATCTCTTTGTCCGCTATGTTGTTAAGTGCGTTCAGGTTGGCCACACCTGATCTAAATGAGTGCTTGTTTCCTTTAAAATGGGGTCTGTTTGAATAGACTAAAATGAACAGCTTTGTATGCGAAATAAAACATTGCATGTCTAGCTCCGTCCTGGTGTGGTGCAGTGGACTAATCCATGAATAGTAAACAGAAGATTATGCATGTTTTACAGTAATGATGGACTCTGTCGTTTCTCTTTTGCTTATTTGAGCTGTTGTTGCCATAATATGGACTTGCGTTATTTTTACCAAATAGGGCTATCTTCTGTATACCCCTACCTTGTAACAACACAACTGATTGGCTCAAACACATTAAGAAGGAAAGAAATTCCACAAATTTACTTTTAAGAAGGCACACCTGTTAATTAAAATGCATTCCAGGTGACTGCCTTATGACGCTGGATTGAGAGAATGCCAGGAGTGTAAAGCTGTCATCAAGGCAAAGGGTGGCTATTTGAAGAATCTCAAATATAAAATATATTTTGATTTGTTTAACACTTTTGGTTACTACATGATTCCATATGTGTTATTTCATAGTTTTTGATGTCTTCACTATTATTTTACAATGAAAATAGTGAAAATAAAGAAAAACCCCTTGAATGAGTAGGTGTTCTAAAACTTTTGACCGGTAGTGTACATCAGACCCAGTTCCCCTCTTCGGATTACCAAAGAAGCGTCGCGGCAGAGAGCAGGCATCTTGGTTAGACTGAGACGCTGAGAAAATCATCAAATCAAATCAAATCAAATCAAATTTTATTGGTCACATGCGCCCGAATACAACAGGTGCAGACATTACAGTGAAATGCTTACTTACAGCCCTTAACCAACAGTGCATTTATTTTAAACAAAAAAGTAAGAATAAAACAACAACAAAAAAGTGTTGAGAAAAAGAGCAGAAGTAAAATAAAGTGACAGTAGGGAGGCTATATATACAGTAAAATAAAGTGACAGTAGGGAGGCTATATATACAGGGGGGGTACCGTTGCATAGTCAATGTGCGGGGGCACCGGCTAGTTGAGGTAGTTGAGGTAATATGTACATGTGGGTAGAGTTAAAGTGACTATGCATAAATACTTAACAGAGTAGCAGCAGCGTAAAAGGATGGGGTGGGGGCAGTGCAAATAGTCCGGGTAGCCAGATTAGCTGTTCAGGAGTCTTATGGCTTGGGGGTAGAAGCTGTTGAGAAGTCTTTTGGACCTAGACTTGGCACTCCGGTACCGCTTGCCGTGCGGTAGCAGAGAGAACAGTCTATGACTAGGGTGGCTGGAGTCTTTGACAATTTTGAGGGCCTTCCTCTGACACCGCCTGGTATAGAGGTCCTGGATGGCAGGGAGCTTTGCCCCAGTGATGTACTGGGCCGTACGCACTACCCTCTGTAGTGCCTTGCGGTCAGAGGCCAAGCAGTTGCCATACCAGGCGGTGATGCAACCAGTCAGGATGCTCGCTCTCGATGGTGCAGCTGTATAATTTTTGAGGATCTGAGGACCCATGCCAAATCTTTTTCTAGTCTCCTGAGGGGGAATAGGCTTTGTCGGATGCCCTCTTCACGACTGTCTTGGTGTGTTTGGACCATGATAGTTTGTTGGTGATGTGGACACCAAGGAACTTTGAAGCTCTCAACCTGTTCCACTACAGCCCCGTCGATGAGAATGGGGGCGTGCTCAGTCCTCTTTTTTTCCTGTAGTCCACAATCATCTCCTTTGTCTTGGTCACGTTGAGGGAGAGGTTGTTGTCCTGGCACCACACGGCCAGATCTCTGACCTCCTCCCTATAGGCTGTCTCATCGTTGTCGGTGATCAGGCCTACCACTGTTGTGTCGTCGGCAAACTTAATGATGGTGTTGGAGTGCAGTGCCTGGCCATGCAGTCATGGTGAACAGAGAGTACAGGAGGGACTGAGCACGCACCCTGAGTGGCCCCGTGTTGAGGATCAGTGTGGCAGATGTGTTGTTACCTACCCCCTTACCACCTGGGGCGGCCGTCAGGAAGTCCAGGATCCAGTTGCAGAGGGAGGTGTTTAGTCCCAGGATCCTAGCTTAGTGATGAGCTTAGAGGGCACTATGGTGTTGAATGCTGAGCTGTAGTCAATGAATAGCATTCTCACGTAGGTGTTCCTCTTGTCCAGGTGGGAAAGGGCAGTGTGGAGTGCGATAGAGATTGCATCATCTGTGGATCTGTTGGGAGCGGATGCAAATTGGAGAGGGTCTAGGGTTTCTGGGATTATGCTGTTGATGTGAGCCATGACCAGTCTTTCAAAGCACTTCATGGCTACAGACGTCAGTGCTGCGGGCCGTAGTCATTTAGGCAGGTTATCTTAGAGTTCTTGGGCACGGGGACTATGGCGGTCTGCTTGAAACATGTTGGTATTACAGACTCAGTCAGGGACATATTGAAAATGTCAGTGAAGACACTTTGCCAGTTGGTCAGCACATGCTCGGAGTACACGTCCTGGTAATCCGTCGGCCTGCGGCCTTGTGAATGTTGACCTGCTTAAAAGTCTTACTCACATCGGGCTACGGAGAGCGTGATCACATAGTCGTCCGGAACAGCTGGTGCTCTCATGCATGCTTCAGTGTTGCTTGCCTCGAAGCGAGCATAGAAGTGGTTTAGCTCGTCTGGTAGGCTTGTGTCACTGGGCAGCTCACGGCTGTGCTTCCCTTTGTAGTCTGTTAGTTTTCAAGCCCTGCCACATCCGACGAGCGTCAGAGCCAGTGTAGTATGATTCAATCTTAGACCTGTATTGACTCTTTGCCTGTTTGATGGTTCGTTGGAGGTCATAGCGGGATTTCTTATAAGCGTCCGGGTTAGAGACCCGTTCCTTGAAAGCGGCAGCTCTACCCTTTAGCTCAGTGCGGATGTTTCCTGTAATCCATGGCTTCTGGTTGGGGTATGTACGGATACGGTCACTGTGGGGACGACATCATCGATGCACTTATTGATGAAGCCAGTGACTGATGTGGTGTACTCCTCAATGCTGTCTGAAGAATCCCGGAACATGTTCCAGTCTGTGCTAGCAAAACAGTCCTGTAGCTAGCATCTGCGTCATCTGACCACTTTTTTATTGGCTTGAATCACTGGTGCTTCCTGCTTCAGTTTTTGCTTATAAGCAGGAATCAGGAGGATAGAGTTATGGTCAGATTTGCCAAATGGAGGGCGGAGGAGCTTTGTATGCGTCTCTGTGTGTGGAGTAAAAGGTGGTCTAGAGTTTTTTTCCCTCTGGTTGCACATTTAACATGCTGGTAGAAATGAGGTAGAACGGATTTAAGTTTCCCTGCATTAAAGTCCCCGGCTACTAGGAGCGCTGCATCTGGATGAGCGTTTTCCTGTTGATTAATGGCCTTGTACAACTCATTTCAGTGCAATCTTAATGCCAGCATTGGTTTGTGGTGGTAAATAGACAGCTATGAAAAATATAGATGAAAACTCTCTTGGTAAATAGTGTGGTCTACAGCTTATCATAAGATACTTTACCTCAGGCGAGCAAAACCTGAGACTTCCTTAGTATTTGATTTTGTGCACCAGCTGTTGTTTACAAATATACACAGACCGCCGCCCTCTTGTCTTACCAGAGTCTGCCGTTCTGTCCTGTCGATGTAGCGTATAGCCTCGCTAGCTGAATGTTATCATTGTTGTCGTTCAGCCACGACTCCGTGAAACATAAGATATTACAGTTTTTAATGTCCCGTTGGTAGGATAACCGTAATCTTAAATCGTCCATTTTATTCTCAAAAGCTTGGAACGTTGGCTAATAGGATTGATGGGAGAGGCAGTTTACTCGGTCGCCGTCGGATCTTACAAGGCACCCGGATCTGCGTCCACGATATCTCCGTCTCTTCCTCACGCGAATGACGGGGATCTGGGCCTTGTTGGGTGTCTGTAGAATATCCTTCGCGAACGCCTCGTTGAAGAAAAGTCTTCGTCCAACGCGAGGTGAGTAATCGCTGTCCTGATATCCAGAAGCTTCTTTGGTTATAAGAGACGATGGCAGAAACATTATGTACAAAATAAATTACAAATAACGCGAAAAACACACATAATAGTACAATTGGTTAGAGGGCTGTAAAACGGGCAGCCATCTTCTTCCGGCACTCCCATGCAACATTCTATGCCTCACAGAGACATGGCTCTCCAAGGCGATGTATATCCAGCTTTATGGTTTGCTCCATGCACCGCCAAGACCGAACAATGGACTCTGGTAAATCCAAAGGGGGAGGGGTGTGCTTATTTGTCAACGACAACTGGTGTCCGGCTTCCAGTGTGAAGGAAGTCTCAAGCTTTTGAATACCTCATGGTAAATTGTAGACCCTTCTATCTCCTGAGAGAGTTATCATCTATAATCATCACTGCTGTCTACATCCCACCACAAGCTAACACCACTTTGGTACTCAACGAATAATGTATGGGGCCATAAACAAACAAGAAAACCACACAACCAGAGGCTGCATTCCTTTTAGCTGGCGACTTTAACTCAGGAAGATTAAAATCAGTCTTACCCAAGTTTTACCAGCACGTCTCTGCACCACAAGGGGCGCTAAAACTCTGGATCACTTTTATTCAACCCAAAGACATGCATAAAAGGCCTTCCCGACCTCCCTTCGCCCAATCAGACCACGACGCTATCCTTCTGCTTCTTGTCTAATAACAGAAGCTCAAACAGGAAATGCCAATGTCGGTCTCAGTGCAGAAATGGTCTGGACGAAGCGGAAGCTATGCTACAGGATTGTTTTGCTAGTGCAGACTGGAATATGTTTCGTGGACTCATCTGACAGCATCTAGGAGTTTACATCATCAACCACAGGTTTCATCAGGGAAGTACATCAACGACGTCATCCCCATAGTGTCAGTGTTCCCAATCACAGCAAAGGGATACATACTTGACCTCGTATGCACTGTTAGTCTCAACCTAACTCATATTTCCCCCTACCTGTTCCCACTGTCTGACCACAACATCTTTCATTTCTCTCTTACCTCATACTCACCCCACATTACTGACAAACGCTCATCTCATTCCGCAACATCAAAGCTGTTGACCCCCTCCAACTCTCTGATGCCATCTGCGCTGCCTTGCCCTTGCCCCTTGACCATGCCCCCAACTCACCTGATGAACTAGTTGCCCAATTCAATACTGCTCTATCTGTCTCCCTCAACTCTCTGGGCCCACTCCAAAACTAAACCTGACTCCTCCCTACTCCTCCCCTCCTCCTCCTTCTCCTCCTCCCCCTGGTTGAACGCTGAGCTCCGCGCCTGAAGCAAGCTGGCCACTGCCTGGAGCACCTGAGCAGGAAGTCTGGGCTCACTGTCCACGCTGAGGCCCCAAACTCCACCTCTCCACCTACAGAGATGGCCTCAGTGCTGCCAGGTCCACCTACTTCTCCAACATCAACAGGTCCAATAAGAAAACCCGGACTCTGTTCTCCACTGTCAGCAAACTACTTCAGACCTGTGACCACACCTTCTCTACTCCCTCCACTGAACTCTGCAACTCCTCCCTTCAGTTTTTCAAGCACAATATCACCAAAATAAACTCATCACTGACTGATGAATCTCCCTCATCCGCCCTCTCCCCTGTCAACCTCCCAACCGTCACCCCCTGAAACCAGGCTCTCCGAATCTGCTCCCCATTGACTCTCCCTATATCTTAAAACTCACCATGTCATCCAAGACTACAACTTGCTCCATGGATCTTCTCCCTACTGTTATAATCAAAGCCTGACTGCCTGCTCTCTGTCCATATATCACACACATCGTCAACCTCTCCCTCGCCCACGGAACTGTCCCCTCAACCTACGAAACAGTCACCCACATCTTAAAAAAAGCCAGGACTGGACACCACCATCGACAATAACTTCTGACCCATTTCCAACCTCCCCGTCCTTGCCAAGACTCTGGAACGTTCTGTTGCTTCCCCAATTACAAACCCACCTGCTAATCAACCTCCTGTTCAAGCCTTTCCAGTCTGGTTTCCACCCTCTCTCAGCACTGAAACTGCACTCCCTCAAAGTGATCAATGACTCCCCCCCCCAGGACATCTGCATCCCCCCTTGGTCAGCTCCTCCATGACTTCCACTGCTATGCCGATGACACCCTGTTCTACCTCAGCATCAAATCCGTCCTCAACCAACATCTAAACCACATTGAATCCTGCTCTCTGCAATAAAAACATGGAGGCACACAAACATTCCTCACGCTCAACAATGATAAAACAGAACTTTCCCCATAGGCACCAAATCCACCCTCACCAAAGCTTGCAACCTCACCTCACCATTGAGGACACCGCTGTCTCTCCCTCCCTCCATGCATGCAACCTTGGAGTCATCCTGGACTCCACCTTCTCCTTTGACCACCACATAAGACAGACTGTCAAATCCTCATTCTTCCACCTCCACAACATTGCCAAAGTCTGGTCCTCCCCTCTCCCATCCTGCAGCTGAAACACTCATACATGCATTCATCTCCTCCCGTCTTGACTACAGCAACTCACTACTCTACAACTCACGCTCCCTCCATAATCCCCAAATGGTTCAAAACTCTGTAGCCCAACTCCTCACCCACACTAAGTCCTGGCAGCACATCAACCCTGTCCTCCGTGAACTCCACTGGCTCCCTGTCTGCCAATGCATTGATTACAAGATCCTCCGTTTGACCTACAAAGCCCTTCACCACCTTGCCCCCCTTAACTGTCAGACCTTCTCCCCTACCAACCCACACTCCCTGTTTTACAATTGTAAAGCGACTTTGAGTCCTGGAAAATAACTGTATATGACCAATGTAATATTATTATTATTATTACTGTACCAAACCAGAAGCCATGGATGCATCTGAAGGCTAAAGCTACCACTTTTCAGGGACGGGACACAGACACAGTCGACTGTGTGATCTTGCTGTCCGTGGCTGATGTGAGTGAGGCTTTTAAACAGGTTAACACTTGCAAGGCCGCGAGACTGGAGGGGTTGTAATACCAGGGCGAGCATCTTCACTGACATTTTCAACCTCTCCCTGTACCAACATGTTTTCTAGCTGACCACCATTGTCCCTGTTCACAAGAACTCTAAGGTAACCTGCCTAAATTCATATTGCCCGATTACACTCAGATCTGTAATCATGAAGTGCTTTGAAAGGCTGGTCAAGGCACACATCAACGCCATCATCCCAGACACCCTGGACCCACTCCAATTTGCATATCGCTCCAACAGATCCACAAATGATGCAATTTCAATTGAACTTCACATTGCTCTCTCCCACCTGGAGTGGGAGGAATACCTATGTGAGAGTACTATTCATTGACTATAGCTCAGCGTTCAACACCATAGTCTCATCCACTAAGCTCAGGACCCTGGGACTGTACACCTCCCTGTGCAACTGGATCCTAGACTTTCTGGTGGGCTGCCCCCAGGTGGTGAGGGTAGGCAACAACACTTCTGCCACGCTGACCCTCAACATATGGGCCCCCACAGTGGTGTGTGCTTAGTCCCCTGCTGTACTCCCACGACTGTGTGGCCACGCATGACTCCAACAGCATCATTAAGTTTGCTAATGACACGACGGGTGGTAGGCCTGATCACTGACAGCGATGAGCGAGTCAGAGACCTGGCAGTGTGGTGTCAGGACAACAATCTCTCTCCCTCAATGTCAGCAAGACCAAGGAGCTGATTGTGGACTAGAGAAAGAGGGGGAGATCACGCACCTATCCACATTGACAGGGCTGTAGTAGGGTGGGTCGAGCTTCAAGTTCCTCGTTGTCCACATCACTAAGGACTTAACATGGTCCAGCCTGCACAGTCGGAAGAGGGCACGGCAGCGCCTCTTCCTCAGGAGGCTGAAAAGACCGGCATGGGCTCAGATCCTCAAAAGTTATACAGCTGCACCATTGAGAGCATCTTGATTGGCTGCATCACCGCATGGTATGGCAACTGCACCTGCCTGGACCGCAAGGGCTCTCAGCAGAGGGTGGTGCGTACTACCCAGTCTGGGGCCAAGCTCCTGCCATCCAGGAGACCTTTATACCAGGCGGTGTCTAAGGAAGGCCCAGAAAATTGCCAAACACTTCATTCACCCAAGCCATGGACTGTTCTCGGCTACTGAGGTAAGCGGTACCAGGAGCATCAGGTCTCGAACCAACAGGCTCGAGACAGCTTCTACCGCCAAAGCAATTAGACTGTTGAATAGCTAACGACTGACTACCCGGACTATGGACTATCTGCACTGACTCTACCACCTGCACCTGGCTATGTATACTCACAGGTCTCTATCCCACACACACACACACACATACACACACACACACACACACACACACACACACACACACACACACACACACACACACACACACACACACACACACACACACACACACAAACACACACACACACACACTCACACTGACACTTCCACGACACATGCAAACCAGTGGCGGTCAGTGCCGTTTAAGATGAGGGAGGACGATTTATTTTACATGAGCATGGCCTTATTTCTATTACAGCATATTCGGGTGTGACTCTCATTCATATTCCATTCACCCAGTTTACACGCAACAGCGATAGGTTTAGGCTACTACATGATACTCCTATAATTTTCCTATACCCATCATGGTTGCTCACAACCTAGCATATGAATGAAAGTTACAACTTAGGTGCACACAGGTCGAGAGACAAATTTGAAGTGACAGACAGTGACACATGGACAGACAGTGACATTCAATACCGCTTTTGCATATCTTGCCTGCATCTAGCTGATACAGGGGTGTAATCATTTATCCAACAGCTGCAAACGGAATTTCATTGGACAAATTCAGGTATGTTTATCCCCGTTTTGTTCTGCTTACTTCCGTTTAAGAAACGTTTTTCAACAGAATCGGTGGAATGAATACAACCCTAATCACGCATAAACACTGTTCACATTCATAGCAGCCACGTTGTATTCCTTCGCATCTCTCCTCCTCTCACCTCTTCCCGCTTGTGGACCTCAATGCACAACACATCAGCTGTATTGACCAGGTGAAAAAAACCTTTTAAAGAAAAAAACCACTACACACAGCCTACATCATTGTCACTATATTAGCTAAAGTAATGTCATAGTCAGCATAGCTAATAGAACTAAGGCGTTAGTAAACCCGCTACAATAATGCAGTAACGTTAGAGTGTACAGTCAGTGCAAAAGTTACAAGCAGGCCTCCCGTGGCAATAAATTAGTAAAACCAAAAGCTTACCTTGACTTGGAAGAGTTCCAGTGTTGGATAGCCATAGCCAGCTAGCTAACATAGTATCCTCTGTTTGAGCAGGGTGTTTCAGTAGGCTGAACTAGCTTAGCCATTGCTAGCTACAGTGGCTTTGCGGAAAGTATTTACCCCCGTCATTTTTGCTATTTTGTTGCCTTACACCCTGAATTAAAATTGATTTTTGGGGGTTGTATCATTTTGATTTATACAACACGCCTATCACTTTGAAGATGTAAAATATTTTTTGGTGTGAAATAAACAAGAAATAAGACCCAAAAAAAGAAAACTTGAGTGTGACCATAACTATTCACCCCCCAAAGTCAATAATTGTAGAGCCACCTTGCAGCAATTACACTGCAAGTCTTTTTGGGTATGTCTCAATAAGCTTGGCACATCTAGCCACTGGAATTTTTGCCCATTCTTCAAGGCGAAAACTGCTCCAGGCCTTCAAGTTGGATGGGTCTTTGCCAGTACAGAATCTATAAGTCTCATACCCAGATTCTCAGACCGGATTGAGGGTCTGAGCTTTGACTAAGCCATTCCAAGACATTTCAATGTTTCCTTTAAACCACTGAGTGTTGCTTTAGCAGTACTGCTTAGGGTCATTGCCTGCTGGTGAAGGTGAACCTCAATCCCAGTCTCAATATCGAAGACTGAAACAGGTTTCCTCAAGAATTTCCCTGAATTTAGCGCCATCCATCATTCATTCAATTCTGACCAGTTTCCTAGTCCTGCCGAGTGAAAAACATCCCACAGCATGATGCTGCCACCACCATGTGTCTACTGTGGGGATGGTGTTCTCAGGGATGAGAGGTGTTGGGTTTCGCGTCCTATACATAGCGTTTTCCTTGTGGATGGCCAAAAGCTCAATTTTAGTCTCATCTGACCAGAGTACCTTCTTCCATATGTTTGGGGAGTCTCCCTACATGCCTTTTGGTGAACACAAAAAGTGTTTGGCTTATTATTTTCTTTAAGCAATGGCTTTTTTTCGGCCACTCTT
Organism: Coregonus clupeaformis; assembly: GCF_020615455.1. Lineage (NCBI taxonomy): Eukaryota > Metazoa > Chordata > Actinopteri > Salmoniformes > Salmonidae > Coregonus > Coregonus clupeaformis. The sequence continues at coordinate 13,974 of NW_025539117.1, forward strand.
TTCCCAGAAACCCAGCTCTGTGGAGTGTACTGCCCAAAGTGGTCCTATGGACAGATACTCCAATCTCCATGCGCGGAGCTTTGCAGCTCCTTCAGGTTATCTTTGTGTCTTTGTTGCCTCTCTGATTAATGCCCTCCTTGCCTGGTCCGTGAGTTTTAGTGGGGGCCCTCTCCTTGGCAGGTTTGTTGTGGTACAATATTCTTTCAATTTTTTAATAATGGATTGTGCTCCAGTAAGATGTTCAAAGTTTCTGATATTTTTTTATAACCCAACCTGATCTGTACTTCTCCACAATATTGTCCCTGATCTGTTTGGAGAGCTCCTTGGTCTTCATGGTGTCGCTTTGCTTTGGTGGTGCCCTTTTGCTTAGTGGTGTTGCAGACTCTGGGGCCGTTCAGAACAGTTTTATATATACTGAGATCATGTGACAGATCATGTGACACTTAGATTGCACAACCCAGGTGGACTTTATTTAACTAATTATGTGACTTCTGAAGGTAATTGATTGCACCAGATCTTATTTAGGGGCTTCATAGCAAGGGGGTGAATACATATGCACACACACCACTTTTCCGTTATTAATTACTTTGAATTTTTTGAAACAAGTAATTAATTTCACTTCACCAATTTGACTATTTTTGTATGTCCATTACATGAAATCCAAATACAAATCAATTTAAATTACAGGTTGTAATGCAACAAAATAGGAAAATACTGAAGGGGGATGAATATTTTGCAAGCTGCACTGTATTGGAAGCCAATGTACCCAGAGGAGGGACGGAAGCTAACTGTCCTCCGGCTACACCATGGTGCTACCCCTACAGAGG
>NW_025539118.1:0-14797 GCF_020615455.1 Coregonus clupeaformis
AACACCCGCCCGCATAACCTCGAAAATAGCCGCACCTATGTAGAGAAACACTGTTCACTGACGCCCACCTAGGTTGCCTGCACTGGCTCGGTCCACCACAAGGAGTCGCGAGAGCCAAGTAAAGTCCCTCCCCAGGTAAAAACCCTCCCTAACCCCGGAACGACTCTGGGCCACGTGTGCGCCGCCTAGACTCCCGATCACGCCTTGTCAGACAGCCTGGAATTCGAACCAGTCTGTAGTGACGCCTCCTAGCACCGCGTGGGGGTATGCAGGCCTTAGACCGTGGCCCATTCGGCCCAACAACCTACATTCTTTTTCCTCAAGGAGAGAGAGAGAGGGAGAAATAGCTAGACTGTTGTTCAATATTAAACTCTACTAGTGTTTTCAATTTCATAAAGCAGGTTATGTTTCTGCCAACCAGGCAAAGCTAAATAGTGTAAGCTGGGTGACTGGTGGTTACGGGGAAACAAGAGTGCTTGCGGTACGCAGCAGAGCTCATGAGTTGGAGGCGGAGCTGGAGGGAGCCTGCCGCCCCAATCATGGCTGCCACCCAGCTCACCAGCGAAATGTATGGGAGTGTGCTGCCGGGTGTGAAAGTGCGTCCTTCCCACTGCTAGAGAACAGAAACCCAGCGCCTAATTTTCTACTATCATGGTAGCCGATTCAGTTTCAGTAGTCGGCGATCAAACACACATCCTTTAGTAGGCAGGGGCCGAAAATAGAGCCTGCACGCTCATAAACCCCTTTTTTAGTATCCAGTTCAAGGGTAAGATAAATTCACTTCGTCCGAGTGGCCATTGGCCGAGTCCACAAGTCGGAGTCAGTCGCGGTAAGATAAAGTCAGAGTCCTGGAACTCAGACGTACTGCCGAATTACTGGTACAGTTGTGGAAACATATAGCTGATGGCTGCTTGCTTGTTCAATTCGCAAGAAGCCCTGATAACTTCGGCAGAGCTTATTGATTGACTGACTGACTGACTGATTTTGTTGAAGCTACGACTGTAATACTGTTTGACTTGGATGATGGTTGAACTGACGACTGTCTGTTTGATGACTGTCGGTTTTGACTGACTGTCTACAGATTGACTGACTGATTGATTGACTGACTGATTGATTGATCACTTTGTCTGTTTGACTGACTGATTGGCAATTGATCGATTGACCATGACTGACTGATTGATTGACTCTGTCTGTTCGAGACTGACTGATTGGTTGAATGACTGATTGATTGACATGAGATTGATTGATTGACTGTCTGTTTGACTGACTGATTGACCCGACTGACTGACTGACTGATTGACTGACTGTCTATTTGATATGTTTTCTTCCTCCTAGGAGCAGAGCGGCAGGAGGACGTCAGGGCCATGAGCACCTGATGGAGAGATGACCTGTAGATTGAAGTTATCCTGAAGCTACAAAGCACCTGCTGTGAGAGAGAACCAGCTGATTTGAAGGTATCTGCACTACTGTAAAGCAAAGGTGTGGAGAGATGAGAAGGTATCTAGAAGCACCGAAAGCACCTGTTGTGAAGAGATGATCCAGCTGATTGAAGGTATCCTGCTACTGTAAAGCACCTGTTGTGAAGAGATGACCAGCTGATTTGAAGGTATCAGCTTTACCAAAGCACCTATGTGAAGAGGGATGACCAGCTGATTCTGAAGGTGGCATCTAGCTACCATGTAAAGCACCTGTTTATGGAAGAGAATGGTAAAACAGTGATTGAAGGTACTCTACTACTGTAAAGCACCTGTTGTGAAGAGATGACCAGCTGATTGAAGGTATCTACTACAGAAGCACCTGTTGTAAGAGATGACCAGCTGATTAAAGGTATCTAGCTACTGTAAAGCACCTGTTGTGAAAGATGACCAGCTGATTAAAGGTATCAACTACTGTAAAGCACCTGTTGTGAAGAGATGACCGAAGAGCGAAGGTATCTAGCTAACTACTGTAAAGCTATCTGTTGTGGAGAGAGATGACCAGCTGATTAAAGGATCAGCTATACCTTGTTGCACCTGCTGTGAAAGAGACCAGCTGATTGAAGGTATCTGGCTAACTACTGTAAAGCACCTCATGGAGAGATGACCAGCTGATTGAAGGTATCAGCTAACTACTGTAAAGCACCTAAGTGAAGAGATGACCAGCTGATTTGAAGGGTATCTGCTTCACCGTAAAGCACCCTGCTGTGAAGAGATGACCACTGATTGAAGGTAACTAGATTGTAACTACTGCTAAAGCACCTGCTAATAGAAGAGATGACCAGCTGATTGAAGTATCTAACTGTAAGCACTCTAAGCGTAAGAGATGACCAGCTGATGAATAGGTATCTCCGTAAGATGTGGCAGAGCAGTACGGTCGCTTTGGTTTTTCGTCCTGTGTAAATATCCCGTTTCTTGTTTTTTTGTACTATTTGGGAATTTTTTACTTTCACTCTTAACTAAAGATACTCTCCTGCAACCCACCTCACCCAACGTGGAAAGGATTCATATTCTTTATAACTTTACTCAAAGAACCGTAAGCTGATCATAACGTGTGTAGCTTTCAATCTGAATTGGCTACCTGCTATTAGTTAATAAGTAGCGTCTCCCACCACTGTCCGTAGCCTTACACTATCCATCAGCCAGCTTCGAATAGCCTGGACAATTCGTCGGCCAGTCTGCACAAGCGTACATCGACCCAGCTACGTGCTATCGAACCACAGCTTATGGACTTTCTGCCGAATCAATGAACCTAGAGCCGGATCATCACAACCAGCTTGTTCGCTGCAACTAAATGAAGGCCGTGTTATGGAGTCGTATAGCGGCTTCATGCTTTGTCCGTGGGTTTACATCCGCAGCCAGCTCCTAGCTGGCCTGGACAATTAAATCGGGCCAGTCTGAGCGATGCGTATGGTTTTCCACCCAAGTGATTTTATCGACCCATAAAGCTTATGGACTTTCTGTGAATCACTGGACCCTAGCGTTGGATCATCACAACCAGCTAGTAAGCTAGCTGCAACCTGTTGCTGGCTGATACCATCAACATATAGGCACCAGTTAGCCTTGAGCTCAGCCTGCTAGCTCCCTGCTTCTTGTGTGAAGCACTATTGAACTGTTCTCGGACTCACATATTGCTGTTCACCTGGACCTTATGATCACTCAGCTGCACAGCTGATGCCTGCTGGACTGTTTCCTTTAACGGTACTCTGTCCTGTTTTTCTGTTTAAGTCTTAGCCCAAACGTTATCGCTATTTCCAGTTGTGTCTTAGCTCTCTCTAATAACACGTGACTGCTTTAGTGCTCTCTCTCTCTGTCAATTAGTACCTTGCCTATTGCCTGTTTGGGTTGGCTCTGTACGCATTTCAAAGGAGGAACCCCGGTAGTCCCTCTGGAAACTGTCTCATGGTTCCTTTGTTCCCCCATACACGCCGAGACCGGCTCAATCGATCCCTCCAATGATGCTATCTCTTTCATTGTTACCCAACACTTAGGATTACCTGAACTGTACTCATATCCTTCCATCCTTTCTCTGTACAGAACGCCCAGAATCTTTTCCTATACGGAGAACTGCCCCCTTTATTCTATGTACCCAACGCACTAGAAGACCAGTTCTTAGCAAGCCTTTAGTCGTAATCCTTATTCTACTCCTCCTCTGTTCCTCTGGCGTGATGTAGAGGAATACTCAGGCCCTACAGCCCCAGTATATCACCTCCCCAGGAGCTATCATTTATTGATCTGTAACCTGGTAAAGTCTTGGTTTTCTGCACATAAAATATCAGAAGCCTCCTTCCTAAGTTTGGTTATTCCCACTGCGTTAGCACACTACCAAAACCTGATGTTCTAGCAGTGTCTGAATAACCGCAGGAAGGCCACTTACCTGAAACATCCCCAACTAATAAGTTTTCCGTCTAGATAGAACTGCCAAAGGTAAGAGTTGCCCTCAACTAGAGATAGCCTGCAGAGCTCCATCAACTGTCCGGTCTGTGCCCAAACAGTTTGAGGCTTTTAAGTTCTAAAAATCCCCTTTCCAGAAATAAATCTCTCACTGTTGCCCTTTTACAGACCCCCTCAGCATCCCCAGCTGTGCCCTGGTTACACCTTATGGGAACTGATTGCCCCCATCTATCCCTCAGAGTTTGTACTGTAGTGAGACCTAAATGATATGCTTAACACCCCAGCCATCCTACATCCAAGCTAGATGCTCCTCAACCTCACAAGGAAATTATGTAACGAACCACCAGGTAAACCTAAATCCGTAAACATACGTACCCTCTAGATATCATCCTGACTAACACCCTCTAAAACACCTCCAATGTGTTAACCAGGATCTCAGCGATCACTGCCTTATTGCCTCGTCCTGTAGCGGAGTCCCATGGGGTCAAACCACTACCCTCATCACTGTCAAACGCTCCCAAAAAAAGCATCCCAGCGAAAGCAGGCCTTCCTAATTGACCTGGCCCAGGTGTATCCTGGATGGAGAGATCTCATCCGTCAGTAGAGGATGCCTGGTTGTTCTTTAGTGAATTTCCTCTCAATCTAATAGACATGCCCCCATTCAAGTGGACAGAACTAAGAACAGACTAGGCCCTGGTTCTCCTCGACTTGAAACTGCCCTTGACCTAGCTTACAAAAACATCCTGTAGCGTACTGCATTAGCATCAAACTAGCTTTGGATATGCAACTTTTCGGAAAGTTAGGGAACCAATATAACAAGCATAAAAGCAAAGAATTTCAAACAGTGCATCCTGTAGCACTAACTCCAAAAAGTTTTGGGACACTGTAAAGTCCATGGAAAGAAATAAGAGCACTTCTCCCAACCTGCTTGCCACTAGACTAGAGGCTAGGAAACACTATCACCACCGATAAATCATACACCATAATCGAGATTTCAACAAGCATTTTGCTAATAAGACATGCCTACCTAGCTACCACTACCCCGGCCACCAGCTCTGCACCCTCCGCTGCAACTTGCCCATGCCCCCCTTCTCAACGACGCACAAATCCAGACACGAGATATTCTAAAAGACTGCAAAATCTGGACCCCTACAAATCATCTGGACTAGACAATCAATGCCCTTTCTTAAAACGCACGCCAAATTGCATCGCAACCCCATTACTAGCCTGTTCCAACCTCTCTTTGTAACGTCCCCGAGATCCCCCAGATTGGAAAGCGGCACGGTCATCCCCTCTGCCAAGGGGGTGACACTCGAGATCCAAACTGGCCTAGACCCTTATCCATCCTGCCCCGCCTTTCAAAGTTTTGAAAGCCAAGTCTCAAACAGATCACCAAACATTTGAATCCCACTGTACCTTCTCTCTGCTGGGTATCCGGTTTCCGAGCTGGTCATGGGTACTGCGCCACGCTCAAGAATCCAATGAGGTTATAACGCGACGAAGCAATAGACAGTACTAGGCAGCCGTTTTTCGTTGACCTGGCCAAGGCTTCCGACTCTGTCAACCACCGCATTCTTCTTGGCAGACTAATATGGTTTCTCTAACTGCCTCGCCAAAAATTTCACCAACTACTTCTCAAGATAGAGTTCAATGCTGTCAAAGGAGGGCCTGTTGTCACGAACCTATGGCAGTCTCTATAAAGTTATCAGATTTTCTGCCACAACTCTTTTCTCTGTGTATATCAATGACGCCGCAACTTCTGCTGGTGACTCTCAGATCCACCTCTACTGTAAGACGACACCATTTGTGTAATCTGGCCCTTCATTGGACACTGTTGTTAACAAACCTCCAAACGAGCTTCAATTCACTACAACACTCCTTGTAGCCTCCAACTAACTCTTAAGCCACACTAGTAAAACAAAATGCATGCTACCAACCTCACAACGCTGCTTGCACCCGCCCACCTGGACGAGAATCACTACTTCTAGACGGGTCTGACCTAGAGAGTACGTGGACAAGACTACAAATATCTAGGTATCTCGTTAGAATGTAAACTCTCCTTCCAGGACTCACATTAAGAATCTCCAATCCAAAAGTTAAATCTAGAATCAAGTTTCCTGTTTCACAACAAAGCCTCCTTCACTCATGCTGCCAAACATGCCCTGAAACTGACTATCCTACGATCCCTTGACTTCGCGATGTCACTTTACAAAATAGCCTCCAACACTCTACTCAGCAAATTAGATGTTTACTATCACAGTGCCATCCCGTTTTGTGTCTCCAAAGCCCCATATATCATAGCCACTGCTGACCTTATCTCGTTGTTGGCTGATCCTCAATACATGATTCGTAGCCACAAAACCCACTGGCTCCAGGCCATCTAGAAATCACTAGGCAACGTCCCGCCTTATCTTAGCTCATTGGTCAGCATAAAAACGCACCAGCTAAGTCTGACAGCTCCAGCGAGGTATATCTCACTGTGGTCATCCCCTAAAGCCAACACCTCCTTTGGCCGCAATTCCTCCAGTTCTCTCAAGACTGGAACAAACTGCAAAATCTCTGAAGCTGGAGATCTCCCTCACCCAACTTTAGGCATCAGTTGTCAGAGCACCTTACTGATCCACTGCACTGCTGTACAGCCCATCTGAAATTAGCCCACCATCACCTCATCCCTATATTGTTATTTATTTGCTCATCTGTCCCCAGTATCTCTTCTATTTGCCATCATCTCTTGCACATCATTCCAGTGTTAATAATCTCGATTGTAATTATTTTGCACTGTAGCTATTTTATTGCTTATACCTCATAACTTACAATTTGCAAGACACTGTATATTAATTGTATTTTCTGTTGTATTTTGATTTTTGTTTTTGTTTTACCTCTATAATGTAACTCGTGTCGTTGTTTTTATCAGACCACTAGGCTATCTTAGCCAGGTCGCAGTTGTAAATAGAGAACTTGTTCTCAACTGGTTACTGTTAACACAAGGTGAAATAAAATAAAATAAATAAAAAATCTTAACTACTGTAAAGCACCGGAGAGATGACCGCTGATTGAAGGTATCTAACTACTGTAAAGCTTACCTGTTGTGAAGAGATGGCCTCAGCTGATTGAAGGCATCTAGCTACTGTAAAGCACCTGCTGTAGAACAGATGACCAAGAAGGTACCTTCAGCTACTGCTGTAAAAGCACCTGCTGTGGAGAGATCACCAGCTGATTGAAGGATCTAGCTATTGTAAAGCACCTGTTGTGGAGATGAGATGACCAGCTGATTGGAAGGTATCTAGCTAACTGTAAAAGCACTGCTGTGGAGAGATCACCAGCTGATTGAAGGTATCTAGCTGACTACTGTAAAGCACCTGTTGTGAAGAGATGACCAGCATGATTTGAAGGTATTCCTTAGTACTGTAAAGCACCTGTTGTGAAGAGATGACCAGCTGATTGAAGGGTATCTAGCTACTGTAAAGCTCCTTTCAGAACAGACTCTAGATAGCTCCATATAGTAAACTTTCACTTTTGACCACCTTGACACAGACATTATTTGTAGCCTGTATTTTGTTAATTGCTTTCACGAGGTGACAGGAGAACTGTACTAACCAATGTCTCGTATGTTTCAACAGGCAGCCAAGGAGACAACCGGATCCTGATAGGACCAAAAAGCTGCTAAGGGAGAGAAGTGAGTTAACGAATGGGTGGATGGAGGGTGTTACCCTGCATGTGTACTTTGAACAGAGGACAACCCTGGTCTCCAGCTCTGGAAACCGGGTCTTAAATTCATTAGTTGAGAAAGATGCCCTCGTTCGTCGATAAACTGTATGGCGACAACCCGAATGTCCGTGACACAAAGATTACTCCATGGCTATTCTGAAAGTTCTAATAGGAGGAGTTTCGAATAATGGAACGTACCCAATACTAGCCATGGTAGGGATTGGAATAATAAAAGCACATTCATAGTATGTTATAGTATTTTATAAAGGGATAAGACAGGTATTACAAGAAAAGATAACAAGCAAAATAATACATCTTCAAATACAATATGATTGGAACACAAAGTATACTCAATTCCAACATAGTGGAGAAAAAAATATGCAGAAGACATAGAAGGCACAGTATGTGGGTAACTGTGTGGATGTATTGTGTGATGGAAGGTGTGTGTGCGTTTTTGTGTTTGGAAAAGTGTGTGGTAAGGAGTGGAGAAAGGGGAATGGTTGCCTATCCCTGAACCAACGTGTGTCGTGAGCAGGGGTTGTGGGAGAGAGCTTTTCAATTTTGTGTAGATGAGGGATAACATTTTTTAAATATGAGATACATCTAATCTATTTTTTATTGTCCTAATAAAGATGGAAACGATCCCCAACCCTATATCCTAGACACCCACCTGAGCTGAAGCTACACCAAAGAGAAGTTCCCATCTCTTTTGTATGGACTGTTGAATCATCTGCAAGCCTAAAACAGAGAAATAAATGCGGTCAGGAGACCTACCGAGCAGCACCGCCTCTCAAGATTCTGAAAGCCTGCACCTGGCAGGGCGTTGGTCCTACAAAGCCAGAGCCCCCGACTGGGAGCATATACAAGGAAATTATCAAAGCTAATGAGAAGAAACCTTGCGACCTTGTACCTAGCCAGGAGTACGCCCACCCAGGTAGTGGCAGTGCTGAGTGACACTGGCTGCAGTAATCTTAGGCGATGGGGAGGGGTCACACTGAGCAATAATGGGCCCCGGAGCACAAAATTATCAAACCTTTTGAATACTCAGAGGACCGTTATTAGCATGTTTTAACCACACTCCTATGTAAAGGGTGGATTATCAGACACTAAAGAAGAGGGTCTGATTTCATAAGTTTACTGAAACAGGGATACAAGTGGAAAATATAAAAAGATCAAGTCCATTAAAAAATTGGATTACGCACTTCAGTGTTGTGATGCAAAGGGCACTAGTAAAATGTATATGCGCATAGAACTAAAAAGGTATTGTCGGACATTATTCATTCTAATCAGACAGGTTTTTGGTACAGGGAAGATACATTGGAGAGTAATATAAGGCAAGCGTACTGAAACAATAGAACACTATGAAAAATCCCTGGGAAACCAGGCCTACTATTCATAGCGAGACTTTGAAAAGGCGTTTGATAAAAAAGAATGCGACTGGGGTTTATATATAAATGTCCTGAAAGCGACGATTAGGGAAAATCTCTATAAAATGGGTTAAAATCATGGTATAGTAACCCTAGGTGTGAAAAGAAAATAATGGCTATTTCTCCGAAGTTTTAAACTGTCAAGAGGAGGGAAACAAGGTTGTCCACTATCGGCATATCTATTTATTGCTACCATCGAAAATGTTACCTATTAAAAATGGATCCAACAATAATATCAAGGGATTAGAAATCCAGACTTGAATTCCTCACAAGCCTCATAGAGAGATACATTTTCTGACCTTCTCTGGATTACAACCAAATTCTGATAAATGTACTTATATTACGTAGTGGATCACAAAAATACAATTTTTACATTACCTTGTAGTTTACCAATAACTGTAATTGATGGTGATGTCTGGATATACTCGAATACATATCCCAAAGGAAATAAATGATCTCAATCCAGCACATTTTAATAGAAAGTTAGCAAAAATAGATAAGATCTTTGCGCTCCATGGAAAGGTAAATACCTGTCAATTTGTGGAAAAATCACCTGATTAACTCTTAGTATTATCCCAGTTTACCTATTTGCTATAGGTCTTGCCTACACCCTAGCGAACAGTTTAAATTATATGAGAAAAAATATTCAATTTTATTTGAACGGCAAGCCAGAACTAAAATTAAACGGGCCTATTTATAATGAATAAGAATTAGGAGACAGAAAATTATTAAATAAATGCTTAGTGAGGCTACCATCACTAAAAGCTTCAGTCATACAAAAGTACTTAAATCCGAACTGGTTCTCTAGCAGATTAGTAAGATTGTCTTGCCCAATGTTCAAGACAATGGCCTTTTCCCCTTTATTATTCAGATTACAAACTCTCACTTTCAGTTATTTGAAAAGGCAATCATCTCCCCAAATATCCACCATTCTAAAACAACCCACAGAAAGTTACGCAATTTCAATTTAATTCTCCAGAAACGATAGAACAAATAATGTAACAAAGGATATTGTGGTTAAATCAAAATAGCTGATTGATAAAACGACATTTTTGAAAAATATGTTACAAAGGGATAATCTTCGTAAATGATATCATAGGTAGGACTGGTGGAGTTATGTCAGACATGCAGCTAACAAAAGATGTGGAAATGTCTGTTGCACCAAAAATAACCAAACAATTGTGAAACAAGTACCACAAAAAAATGGAAAGAGGAGGTGGAAGGGGGAAAAAGTATGGAACTTGTCTGGTCGGCCCTCCATTAAAAGAACAATGATAATTGGTTGAAAGAAAACTTTAGATAAATAAAAGGATACCAGTTTCATTTAAGGACCAAAGGATTGATAGCCGTCCCTTAAGTAGATTGCAAAATAGTTGGGAAGAGATTTACTTAGACGTTAGCCCGATTCCATGGCATAGTGTTTATGAACTGATTATCATTTGGATTCAAACTTAGAAATTTTCAATTTAAATTATTATTGGTCAAAGGATGGAGCTAACTTTGCAGATAGCATTACTGGGTGATCTGAAAAGTCATAGTCAATCGATCAATAATATAAATAAATACTTTTAGCAAAAAAATCCTTTTCAATTTACAATCTGTAGAAACAATGAGAATAGAAGGGTTCAGAACTTTTTGTAAAAACATCACAGTGATGTTGAGAAATATATATGGCAAATAGAAATCTGAAAGATGGGAGGTGTTGAATGGAGTTGAAGGATAGGACTAATAACAACTAAATAAACAACTAATAAGAACAAGATAACTAAATAAAGCATCAAGTGTCCATAATAAGTAAATACAGTTGAAGTCGGAAGTTTACATACACACTTAGGTTGGAGTCATTAAAACCCGTTTTTCAACCACTCTACAAATTTCTTGTTAACAAACTATAGTTTTGGGAAGTCGGATCTACTTTGTACATGTATAATTTTTCCAACAATTGTTTACAGCAGACAGATTATTTCACTTATAATTCCACTCTATCACAATTCCAGTGGGTCAAAGTTTACATACACTAAGTTGACTGGAATTCCAGAAAAATGATGCTGCTGGCTTTAGGAAGCTTCTAATAGGCTAACTGACATCATTTGAGTCAAATTGGATGTGTACCTGTGGATGTATTCCAAGGCCACCTTCAAACTCAGTGCCTCTTTGCTTGACGCCAATGGGAAAATGAAAAAAATCAGCCAAGACCTCAGAAAAAATTGTAGACCTCCACAAGTCTGTGGTTCATCCTGGGGAGCAGTTTCGAAATGCCTTCCAAAGTACCACGTTCATCTGTTACAAACAATAGTACAGCAAGATAAACAACCAAGGACACGCAGCCGTCATACCGCTCAGGAAGGAGACGCGTTCTGTCTCCTAGAGATGAAACGTGCTTTGGTCGAAAAGTGCAAATCAAAATCCCGGAACAACAGCAAAGGACCTTAGAAGATGCTGGAGAGGAAACGGGTACAAAAGTATCTATATCCACAGTAAAACGAGTCCTGTAAGCTCGAGAGAACCTGAAAGGCCGCTCAGCAAGGAAGAAGCCACTGCTCCAAAACCACCATAAAAAAAAAAGCTGAGACTACGGTTTGCAACTGCACATGTGGGAGAAGATCTTACTTTTTGGGAGAAATGTCCTCTGGTCTCATTAGAGAAACAAAAATATAACTGTTTGGCCATAATGACCATCATGGGTGCATGGTTTTGGAGGAAAAAGGGAGCTTGTAAGCTGAAGAACACCATCCCAAATTGTGGATGCAGGGGGTGGCAGCATCATGCTGTAGGGGTGCTACTTTGTGCAGGAGGGACTTCATAAAATAGATGGCATATGAGGAGAGAAAATGATAAGTGGATATTGAAGCAACATCTGTATACATCAGTCAGAAGTTAAGGCTGGGTCGCAAATGGGTCTTCTTCTATATTGCACACCAATAATTCAATATTAAACATACTGTTATGGCAACGGTAAAGGGTGATTGGCATTAGTCATGTAAACCCCTCACTCTGTTATCTTAATAATCGGTGTACGGGTCAAAATCAGAGTAAGCATAACGCTACATGACAATCTTACAAAATTATTAGGGACATGTTAAACACCTTAATCGGCATTCAAGCTGGTGTGATTTATATGCGCATGTGCTAGCACCAGCCTCCCGAGTGATGGTCTAAGGCACTGCATCTCAGTGCTTGAGCGCGTCACTAAGGTGACCTGGTTCGAGTCCAGGCTGTATCACAACCCCCGGCCGTGATTGGGAGTCCCATAGGCGGCGCACAATTGGCCCAAGTCATCCGGGTTTAACACTCCATTGTAAATAAGAATTTGTTCTTAACTGACTTGCCGGTTTAGTTAAATAAAGGTTAGAACAAATTTAGCTAGCTGAGGAAGAGTGTTCAGAACAATTTGAATGTATGTGTCTTAAAGTTGTTTTAGAATAAAATATGCTTCCCAAAAATAACATAATGGGCTCGTAGTAGGTTTATAGTTTGATTGCCCATGTTCTGCATTTTATCAGAGTCAAACCACGGCCTGAATATTCCAGATGTCCATGGAAACAGAATTTATTAGGGAACGTCGTTCTTCTTGCAAAGCATAAACGTTTCAAATGAACTATTATGTTAATCGGACTATTCGCAATAATCAAATTATTGTGTGCATGTAATCGCACTCATGTTACCTACACTGGTTAGAAGAGGGGCATCTGTCGGGGGTTAGTTAGGAGGCCCCCTTTTATAGGGCCCTTATTTAAAAACAAAAACTTATTTTCTCAATAGTATTTGGACACAATTAAGGCATTACTAATCTGCACACAGTCAGAGAAGTAATCCTAATGAGATTTAGGGCTTGTAAATGCATACCTTCCACAAAACCATAAGACCCAATAACACAATTGTTTTAGTCAAAATAGTTTAACCATCTTTTGGTGCAAAATGTTTGAATCACTTTCAAGTCGGCCTGAAAAATGCAATTTTTGTTAAATTTGGACCAGAACTAATGATCAACTTCTTGTGGCAGGCATTGATAGAAAATACCGAACACAGGTCTCATAAAATAATGCCTGCCTGCTGAAGCAAGCCCACGTGTAGTGAGTGGCCAGCTGATCTCCTTTATTTCAAGTCTAGATTACCCATTTTGATCTATTTTCTTGCTACAATAAGGTGCGGAAATCAGTTCAACTGTTATGAACACACACCTCATGTCCGTCTCCAATACTGTTTGAACAACATAGCCTGTTCACTTTGTTTTGAGATGTTGAAATCAAATCCTTACCGGATCAAGAAATGATGACTTATTTCTCAGAATGAGAATGAGTTGCCACAAGTTCCTTTATATAAATGTGTCTTTTTAATGCTCATTGCTAATTTGTAAAACACAGACTAAGACCACTAGCACAAATCTTGTAAGCAAAAATGGTACCCAAATGCCACGCGCGACAGAAACTGGAGCATTCATTTTCCACAACATGTTCATTGATACTGTCGTTTCTAGTATAGTTAGTTCTATATCTCGAATACACAAAGGTGCAATTTGGTTGTGGCATCACAACATTTTCTATAATGTCAGTCACATGGCACTCAATTTGCCCATGTCCGGATAATGTATTTTGAGATTGGTAAGTTATCTAAGTCTATCTAAACTTGTAGAATCATGGTTGAATTACCACCGTCGGACCCCAATTTGATTTTTGTTAGTCAGCTCTCACTGTATCATTAAAAACTTGCAAACATTTCTCTCCACCCATGTGGCAAAATGTGTAGAATTGCAAAACTTGCTTTAAAACTGCAACATTTTCTCTATGCCCATGTCAGAATATGTGGAGAACAGTAACAGGCTAAAGGGAGGCAGATCCCAGAGTTTTGTCGCAGGTTCCGCCAACTACTGCAACTAATGTTAAAGGGAACGTTCCAGAATTTGGGACTGAATAAGGGTATGAATAATTTCTGAAGGCACTGTGAAGCTTTTGAAATAAGGAACATTTTGGAGTTATTTCACAGTCCCACATGTTCTTAACGTGATCTGGACAACGATTGTTAGGAAAGCATTTCCAAATGCTCCTTTTAACTTTAATGGCTAGAGGTGGCAGGTGGCTTAGTGGGTAAGAGCGTTGTGCCAGTAACCGAAAAGGTTACGCTGGTTCTAATCCCCAAGCCAGACTAGGAAACAAAAATCTGTCAGTATGTGCTTATCCTTGAGCAAGGGCACTTAACCCTAATTGCTCCTGTAAGTCGTGCTCCTGGATAAGTATGCGTGCTAAATGACAAAAAAATGTTTAAAAAAATGTACCTTGTGTCAAAAACAACGGAAATTTCTCTCTTCTCTAGCTTATTACCTCATCTACCAGTGTGGTTTGGGCTACCGTGCCAACTACTTGTTATTGTCGAAGCAAACACTGTGGCTTTTACAAATGAGCAATGGAGTTTGGGCAAGAGCATAAACAGATCTGGGACCAAAAGGCGATGACCTGACCATTTCTCACTGGGTTTTCTCTAGCTGTTTTGTTTTTTTCTCCATCCTCACCTCTCTTCCTGTCTGTCACCTTCTAGTGAAAGCGAGGTAAGCACCTGTACATCACCGCTGTCGCTGTTACCTTTTGTCAACAATTTGCACACACACAGATGAGCCTCTGAGAGTGTACATTCACCCACAGGAACAAGAGCAGTCATTTTATACATTTGTCCGAGAGCTGACATACAAGGAGCAATTAGGGTTAAGTGCCTGGGTCAAGGGCACATGTACAGATTTTTCAATCTAGTGAGGCTCAGTTGAATTCGAATCAAGCGACCTTTCAGTTCTGTGCTCATAAC
>NW_025539119.1:0-14795 GCF_020615455.1 Coregonus clupeaformis
AGTTTTTTCTGAATGCTTAGCGCTAATCGTGATTCTTGTAGCACAATTTCTAAAACTATTAATACGTATAGCAAAACCACTCACTGAGTTTGCAAAACTAAAAGCACAAACACACTGCTTTGCACTCAGTTTACAATTTTGTAACACACACTTTGCAAAACTGTAGGCACAATTAACTGCACAACACTCTTTTTGCAGAACTTTAAACACAACTCACTGCTTGCACTCAATTACCAAATTTCCAACACACTCCTAGCAAAATTATACACATGTATGGCTATCATTAACACTATTTTGCCAACTGTCTCGGGCACACTTGCACATGTGAAAACTGTTGTAGATAATTAGTTCACTTTGCAATCAGCCAAGCACTATAAATAAGCCACAGGTAAGCTGTCTGTGTGGAGTACAATGGAAGGAGCAGTAAGAGGGAGAAGAGTGAGAATCAGAGGAGGCCGAGGAGGCCGAGGGAGAGGACGTGGAGTTGAAGAAGTTGGAGGAAGAGGACGTGGAGTTGAAGAAGCAGAGGGTTAGAGGAAGTTAGAGGAAGAGGACAAGGAGGAGCAAGAAGAGGACGAGGAGGGGAAAGAGGGAAGGGTAAGAAGAGTAAGAAATAGAATAACTGATGACATCAGAGCTACAATAGTGGACCATGTCATCAACCATGGGATGACCCTGAGGGAAGCTGGCCAACGGGTTCAGCCTAATCTGAGCCGCTACACTGTGGCAAGCATCATTAGGACATTTCGAAATGAGAATCGGTAACTACTTTGTAGCACTGCCATACTCTAATGAGAAACACAACAGTACCATACATGCAAAAATACTGAAATTGTTACTTTACAGAATTGCTAGACGTCCAGATGTTGGGGGCAGAGGAAGAATGTTCACTCCAGAGCAAGAGACCCATATAGTGAACATGGTGATTGCCAATAATGCAATAAGACTGCGCGAAATACAGCAGCGCATAATTGATAATGACACCATCTTTCAAAATATACACACTGTAAGTATTTCTGCACTAAGTCGTGTACTTGCGCGCCACAGAATAAGAATGAAGCAAATTTACAGAGTTCCTTTCGAGAGAAACACAGAACGTGTAAAGCAACTGCGATATGACTATGTGTCATTGGTTCTGAATTTGGAAGTGCATACTGTAGTGCTGTGCATGGGCCTGATGTGTTGCATTTGTTTTGTCTTGTCCAGAGAGTGTGATGGAACTAGAAGCAGATGCCATGGGACATGAGCTACTTTTTTGTAGATGAGGCCGGTTTAACCTCAGTAAAACCAGGGAGACGTGGCAGGAACATTATTGGACACCGTGCCATCATCAATGTCCCAGGACAACGTGGTGGTAACATAACCATGTGTGCAGCTATAAGCCAAAATGGTGTTGTTCACCATCAAGCAACCTTAGGCCCATACAACACTGCACACATTATTGCATTCCTGGACACCTTACATGACATGCTCACTGTTCAGAGACCAGAGCATACCCGATATGTCATCATATGGGACAATGTTAGTTTCATAGGGCTGCTTTGGTCCGCAACTGGTTTACAGACCACCCATTCTTCATGGCACTCAACCTCCCTCCATACTCTCCATTCTTAAATCCCATCGAGGAGTTCTTCTCTGCCTGGCGCTGGAAAGTGTACGACCGTCATCCTCTATCAACAGGTAGCCCTTTACAGGCAATGGAGGAGGCATGTGGAGATATTGACCAGGCATCATGTCAGGCCTGGATACGGCATTCAAGGAGATATTTTCCCGGTGCCTTGGACTGGAGGATATCGCATGCGATGTGGACGAAATTTTTGTGGCGGACCCAGAAAGACGACATGATGTAGGCTGATTGTTTTTCTTTTTTTTGTGAAATTACTATTTTGTGTTCTGACTTTGTCTTGGTTTTGATGAGTGTGAATAAACACCAATACTTGAAGTTTGGATCCTTGTATGTTTACATGACACTATGACAAAAGTATGACCTCAAATTGACATCTGTACACAGAGAAAGCAAAAGCCAGATGTGTTTTGTATTCATACCATCAGTGTGTAGTTGGCACATTGTGTGCTTAGTAGATGATGGCTTGTGTTTACTGTTTGATACGGAAAACACCATTTTTAAGAAGGTGTGAAGAGTTAATCTAGCTGTGTTCGCTTTTGCAAGAGAACTACAATGTTTTGATAATTGGGTGAAAGGTTTTCTTATTTGTGTGTAGAGTTTTGCAAAAATAGCCAATAGTTACAAAAAATGTGCTTAACCAATCAGAAAAAAACTGTAATATATGACAACTGCCCTTATTACCCTATCAAGACAGAGTGCTGTGACTGCTGGATCTTTAGCTGTGTGTGTGTGTGTGTGTGTGTGTGTGTGTGTGTGTGTGTGTGTGTGTGTGTGTGTGTGTGTGTGTGTGTGTGTGTGTGTGTGTGTGTGTGTGTGTGTGTGTGTGTGTGTGTGTGTGTGTGTGTGTGTGCGTGCAACCTATTTGTGTGTGTGTTTCCACATGTTTAGATAGAGGTTCTGAGTCGGTTGCTTTGGTCCCAGTGCCAGGGCACAGAGCCGATACTCTGAGACTTTTAAATAAAACAACTGTTGTTTTTGGCAAGACTGTGGCTCGCAAATGTTTGTGCAACGTGTCAGGACTTTCCATTCAACAACACATTGAGACATGAATGGCAATATCAACGTTGTTTATCTAAATGGCTGCAGTGTGTGTTACGCAGTCCACATTCTACAGTCTGCAGTCAGACCCTTCTTCACCGATGTTCTGGGTCAACCTCAGACAATAAGTGCTACATTACTGGCCTGGCTTTCACACAGAATATGTCATCCAGAGTTATACTTTTGACTCATCTGTCCATAGAACATTCTTCCAAGAGTCTTGATGATCATCCAGGTTCTTTTTGACAAACTTGAGTCTACTTATTGA
Organism: Coregonus clupeaformis; assembly: GCF_020615455.1. NCBI lineage: Eukaryota > Metazoa > Chordata > Actinopteri > Salmoniformes > Salmonidae > Coregonus > Coregonus clupeaformis. The sequence goes on from NW_025539119.1 coordinate 2,934, forward strand.
TGAGATGGGTTCCATTATGTCTGGAGAATACCAAACACTGCATTCCACAGTAAGAACCTCACACCAACGGTAAAGCATGGTGGTGGTAGTGTGATGGCTTCGGGATGCTTTGCTGCCTCAGGACCTGGACGACTTGCCTTAATAGAAGGAACCATGAATTCTGCTCTGTATCAGAGAACTCTACAGGAGAATGGCAGGCCATCCGTCTGTGAGCTGAAGCTGAAGCGTAGCTGGGTCATGCAGCAAGACAATGATCCAAAACACACAATCTACAAAAAATGGTTAAAAACACATTTGATGTTTTGGAATGACCTAGTCAAAGTCCAGACCTAATCCCAATTGAGATGTTGTTGCAGGACTTGAAAAGAGCAATTCATGTTTGAAAACCAACAAATGTTGCTGAGTTGAAGCAGTTCTGCATGCAAGAGTGGGCCAGAATTCCTCCAATGTGAGAGACTAATCAACAACTACAGGAAGCATTTGGTTGCAGTCTTTGCAGCTAAAGGTGGAGGAAGGAAAGTAACTACTACATTTACATTTTAGTCATTTAGCAGACGCTCTTATCCAGAGCGACTTACAGTTAGTGAGTGCATACATTTTTCATACTGGCCCCCTGTGGGACGCGAACCCACAACCCTGGCGTTGCAAGTGCCATGCTCTACCAACTGAGCTACAGGGGACCTACAACACCCCAAGCTGCTTTTAGATTCCCCAGACCAGGCAGTATACTGCAGGACTTTAACATTTCATATAGCCTACCATTAATTCATTGCCTCTCCCCGGCTAGATCCCACCACCTGATTAATTCATCACAGCTAACCGACACTCAGCTGGAAGACTTTTCCTCAAAGACCTTTTGGGGCTTGAGAGGATCGGTCCAAAGAATGGTATTTCTGGGGATTTTAGGGGAAGTCCAATAAGGATGATGTGTTCTGTAAACAGAACAGTGTTAATGGTGCTCTGCAAAACATTTCTCTCTCCCTTCACTCTCTCTCTCTCTCTCTCTCTCTCTCTCTCTCTCTCTCTCTCTCTCTCTCTCTCTCTCTCTCTCTCTCTCTCTCTCTCTCTCTCTCTCTCTCTCTCTCTCTCTCTCTCTCTCTCTCTCTCTCTCTCTCTCTCTCTCTCTCTCTCTCTCTCTCTCTCTCTCTTTCTCTCTCTCTCTCTCTCTCTCTCTCTCTCTCTCTCTCTCTCTCTCTCTCTCTCTCTCTCTCTCTCTCTCTCTCTCCTCTCTCTCTCTCTCTCTCTCTCTCTCTCTCTCTCTCTCTCTCTCTCTCTCTCTCTCTCTCTCTCTCTCTCTCTCTCTCTCTCTCTCTCTCTCTCTCTCTCTCTCTCTCTCTCTCTCGCTCTCTCTCTCTCTCTCTCTCTCGCTCTCTCTCGCTCTCTCTAGCTAGGTTTCAATCCAATTAGCGACAGGTTTTCATGTGAATATTTAAAAAATCTGCATAAAATCAAATTGACTTGTTGTGGATAAAAAACTGTGCGTGATGACACAGGGCACATAAAATTAACTTGTGCGGTTAAATTCCTATGTATTACCATGTATTACCATGTATTACCATGTATTACCATGTATTACTATGTATTACCATGTATTTTCAACTCTACTGATAATTTTGTCACAATACAAATAGCATTATATAGTGAATGTGCCCACTCTGCACGTGCGCTCTAGCCAACAGCTGGCAGATACAGTGTGATAGGCTACCTACATGATGAAATTATTATGGACAAAAGAGGTAGATTTTATTTTGTCAAACGACAGCCAAGCATCGATCGTCATGTCACCAGAATAAGACCCTCGAAATGTATTGGAAAGGAGCATCAAGCTCATCACCGTGCATTTTCACCACCCTGTGAAGTTCATCTGTAGCCTAATAAACTGCATGGTTTCCTGAGTCGTAGTGGGAGGACCACACAACATGTCATCATGTGACTCCAAGTTTACTCAATGATTGTTATTCTGTCAATATTTGCACATAAAGGCGATTCGACCGCCATTTCTCGCATAATTAATTTTACAGACACAAAAAGATACCACCTTGTCTAGCATATTTTGTTTGTCGACCTTTAGAAAGTTTAGCGACAAATTTGCAGTTTCCATCACGCCTGTTGTGAATTTTTTTATCCTATATGTACTTTACCCGATCCCTCTCTCTCTTTCTTTCTCTCTTTCCTCTCTCTCCTCTCTCTCTCTCTCTCTCTCTCTCTCCCTCCTTCTCCCTCCGATCCCTCTCTCTCTCTCTCCCTCCGATCCCGCTCTCTCTCTCCCTCTCTCTGTCTTGATAGTTAATAGCTAATAGTTCCCCAGTCTTTCTCTCTCTGCTCTGACTGTCGTCGGGGGAATAGGGGTATTGTCCTCATTATGTTTATCCTGTGACTCTCTCAGACTGCTCTAATGTCAACCCAGATGCACATTAGTGGACCAGCTTGCCTGTCCAAGTCTGGCTCCAACATGGGGCCCGGGGCCAATTTAAAACACAGCATAAACGTCAAATCAAATCAAATCAATTTTTATTGGCCACATGCGCCGAATACAACAGGTGTAGACATTACAGTGAAATGCTTACTTACAGCCCTTAACCAACAATGCATTTATTTTTTTATAAAAAAAGTAAAATAAACAACAACAAAAAGTGTTGAGAAAAAAAGAGCAGAAGTCAAATAAAATAACAGTAGGGAGGCTATATATACAGGGGGGTACCGGTGCAGAGTCAATGTGCGGGGGCACCAAGTAGTTGAGGTAGTTGAGGTAATATGTACATGTGGGTAGAGTTAAAGTGACTATGCATAAATAATTAACAGAGTAGGCAGCGTAAAAGATGGGGTGGGGGTGGGGGGCAGTGCAAATAGTCCGTAGCCATGATAAGCTGTTCAGGAGTCTCTTATGGCTTCGGGGGTAGAAGCTGTTGAGAAGCCTTTTGGACCTAGACTTGGCACTCGGTTGCGCTTGCCATGCGGTAGCAGAGAGAACAGTCTATGACTAGGTGGCTGGAGTCTTTGACAATTTTGAGGGCCTTCCTCTGACACCGCCTGGTATAGAGGTCCTGGATGGCAGAAAGCTTGGGCCCCAGTGATGTACTGGGCCGTACGGACTACCCTCTGTAGTGCTTCTTGCGGTCGGAGGCCGAGCAGTTGCCATACCAGGTGGTGATGCAACCAGTCAGGATGCTCTCGATGGTGTAGCTGTAGAATTTTTTGAGGATCTGAGGACCCATGCCAAATCTTTTCAGTCTCCTGAGGGGGAACAGGCTTTGCCGTGCCCTCTTCACGACTGTCTTGGTGTGATTGGACCATGATAGTTCGTTGGTGATGTGGACACCAAGGAACTTGAAGCTCTCAACCTGTTCCACTACAGCCCCGTCGATGAGAATGGGGGCGTGCTCAGTCCTCTTTATCAGGACCCTGAACTGGTGCTGGTTTGAGAAGAACATTGGTAGTGCTGCTGCTTCATGTTTCTCTCCTCCTCCTTCACATCTTCATATCATGCTCTTCTTTTAAATACATTAGTTTGCGCTCATAAATTCCATGGCCAGTTTCTCATGCATGCTCAGCCTTTTTGTGTTTGTCCTCCGGCCTGGGTTAGTGACACAATCTTCCCTCCTGGCTGCTGCAGGTGTAGCGGGCTGATCTTTATCCTAAATAATTATTACATTGCTGCATTAGACAACATTATTTATCAATTATTATTTTTTATTATGGGAGTGCAAGAGATTAATAACAACATTACATATTCCCTGCACATGTTGAATGTGTCCTAACAAATGAGGATAGGAACGGTCGCCCATCTGAACTGTCCAAATGGTCATCATCGGGGATACAGTGGGGGAAAAAAGTTTCCACCAGGGGTGCAACAATATTAGGAAGGTGTTCTTAATGTTTGGTATAATCAGTATATCTCATTAGGCTGTATGTCTTTTTAGATATAGGCCTATTGTAAATGTGTATTATTGTAGCATCATCATCTTTATTGCTAAAAGAAATACAAATACACACATAACTTTAAGCTACATATTAATTTGACAGGTAATGAACTGTCCATTGATCAGCACAGCAATTAATAAAACGGGACCATGTTTGCAAAACAAGTGTTTCTGCGCTTATGTCAATATTGCACAGGTAAGCTAACGGTGACAGGAATCAGGAATGCAGACAGGGTCTATAGACCTCTATAAATGATTTACTGTGTCCAACACACCACCACCTGTTGTTATGTTGGGCACCTACTGACCTAAAAAAAGATGTTATAAAAATGTATTTTCTCAATGACATGTATTGCTAAATAAATAGGTTTAATGAAATACAGGCAGGCACCACATTACTACAAGACAGAACAGCTCGCTCAATCAAGCATGATGGTACAGTGGGGGAAAAAAGTATTTAGTCAGCCACCAATTGTGCAAGTTCTCCCACTTAAAAAGATGAGAGAGGCCTGTAATTTTCATCCTAGGTACACGTCAACTATGACAGACAAATTGAGGAAAAAAAATCCAGAAAATCACATTGTAGGATTTTTAATGAATTTATTTGCAAATTATGGTGGAAAATAAGTATTTGTTCACCTACAAACAAGCAAGATTTCTGGCTCTCACAGACCTGTAACTTCTTCTTTAAGAGGCTCCTCTGTCCTCCACTCGTTACCTGTATTAATAGCACCTGTTTGAACTTGTTATCAGTATAAAATACACCTGTCCACAACCTCAAACAGTCACACTCCAAACTCCACTATGGCCAAGACCAAAGAGCTGTCAAAGGACACCAGAAACAAAATTGTAGACCTGCACCAGGCTTGGAAGACTGACTCTGCAATAGGTAAGCAGCTTGGTTTGAATAAATCAACTGTGGAGCAATTATTAGGAAATGGAAGACATACAAGACCACCTGAGATAATCTCCCCGATCTGGGGCTCCACGCAAGATCTCACCCCGTGGGGTCAAAATGATCACAAGAAAGGTGAGCAAAAATCCCAGAACCACACCGGGGGGACCTAGTGAATGACCTGCAGAGAGCTGGGACCAAAGTAACAAAGCCTACCATCAGTAACACACTACGCGCCAGGGACTCAAATCCCTGCAGTGCCAGACGTGTCCCCCTGCTTAAGCCAGTACATGTCCAGGCCCGTCTGAAGTTTGCTAGAGTGCATTTGGATGATCCAGAAGAGGATTGGGAGAATGTCAGATGGTCAGATGAAACTAAAATAGAACATTTTGGTAAAAACTCAACTTCGGGCGTGTTTGGAGGACAAAGAATGCTGAGTTGCATCCAAAGAACACCATACCTACTGTGAAGCATGGGGGTGGAAACATCATGCTTTGGGGGCTGTTGTTCTGCAAAGGGACCAGGACGACTGATCCGTGTAAAGGAAAGAATGAATGGGGCCATGTATCGTAGAGATTTTGAGTGAAAACCTCCTTCCATCAGCAAGGGCATTGAAGATGAAATGTGGCTGGGTCTTTCAGCATGACAATGATCCCAAACACAACGCCCGGGCAACGAAGGAGTGGCCCAGTAAGAAGCATTTCAAGGTCCTGGAGTGGCCTAGCCAGTCTCCAGATCTCAACCCCATAGAAAATCTTTGAAGGGGGAGTTGAAAGTCTGTGTTGCCCAGTGACAGCCCCAAAACATCACTGCTATAGAGAGATCTGCATGGAGGAATGGGCCAAAATACCAGCAACAGTGTGTGAAAAAACCTTGTGAAGACTTACAGAAAACGTTTGACCTGTGTCATTGCCAACAAAGGGTATATAACAAAGTATTGAGAAACTTTTGCTATTGACCAAATACTTATTTTCCACCATAATTTGCAAATAAATTCATTAAAAATCCTACAATCGTTGATTTTCTGGATTTTTTTTTCTCATTTGTCTGTCATAGTTGACGTGTACCTATGATGGAAAATTACAGGCCTCTCCCCATCTTTTAAGTGGGAGAACTTGCACAATTGGGTTGGCTGACTAAATACTTTTTTTCCCCACTGTACCTTCCAGGGGTTGCTGGCTATCAATGATCCCGGTCAACAATTCCCATCTATCTCTGGTCTTACTGGGGGTCCGCCACAAATCTTGAAACATTCCCTACGAGCAACAGCATTTCATATTCTTTAAGTTGATTGTTGTGTTTTTCCACAGGACCTTAGGAAGGCAAGACAATATAGAAATTATGTTAGTAATTATGTATGATATTGTTTGTGTTACATTTCTGTCACACAAATACATTGTGTTACGTTTATGCCCCACTGTGTTGTGTTACACAAGAAAACTAACATTTCAAAGTGACAGTGTTGAAGTGGGCCAACAATAAATACAGTATCTTACCTGAAGTTGTTGTAGCCTCCTTTTGATGAGCTTTTAATTTGAGTTGAATTCATTACAGATGGTATTCCAGGCATTATTTTTCTTGTTTTCTGTTAATGAATCATGCTGTTTGTTCTCGATAATTGGGTGGTTTGCACAATTCGCTTCAAGGTTGTTTTTTTAAGTCACTGAAATTCTTTGAGCGTTTTTTTTTTTTTTTTACCTCCATCCATTGTTTGGTTTAGGTGACTTGCTCCAATTCCACAATGCTTATTTATTAGTGTCCCATCCTGGTTTTTAAGCATCCTCAGGTCAGCACCATGTGCACATCGTTAATCTAATCAGGCATCACAAAGATTAACTGGTTAGTCCTTACTTACAGTGGCTTGAGAAAGTATTCACCCCCTTGGCATTTTCCCCTATTTTGTTGCCTTACAACCTGGAATTAAATTGATTTTTGGGGGTTTGTATCATTTGATTTACACAACATGCCTACCACTTTGAAGATGCAAAATAGTTTTTCTTGTGAAACAAACAAGAAATAAGACAAAAAAACAGAACGAGCGTGCAGTAACTATTCACCCCCCAAAGTCAATACTTTGTAGAGCCACTTTTTGCAGTAATTACAGCTGCAAGTCTCTTTGGGGTATGTCTCTATAAGCTTGGCACATCTAGCCACTGGGATTTTTGCCCATTCTTCAAGGCAAAACTGCTCCAGCTCCTTCAAGTTGGATGGGTTCTGGTGTACCAGCAATCTTTAAGTCATACCACAGATTCTCAATTGGATTGAGGTCTGGGCTTTGACTAGGCCATTCCAAGACATTTCAATGTTTCCTCTTAAATCACTCGAGAGTGTTGCTTTAGCAGTATGCTTAGGGTCATTGTCCTGCTGGAAGGTGAACCTCCGTCCCAGTCTCAAATCTCTGGAAGACTGAAACAGGTTTCCTCAAGAAATTTCTCTGTATTTAGCGCCATCCATCATTCCTTCAATTCTGACCAGTTTCCCAGTCCATGCTGATGAAAAACATCCCCACAGCATGATGCTGCCACCATCATGCTTCACTGTGGGGATGGTGTTCTCGGGGTGATGAGAGGTGTTTGGTTTGCTTGGCCAGACATAGCGTTTTTCCTTGATGGCCAAAAAGCTCAATTTTAGTCTCATCTGACCAGAGTACCTTCTTCCATATGTTGGGGGAGTCTCCCACATGCCTTTTGGCGAACACCAAAACGTGTTTGCTTATTCTTTTCTTTTTTAAGCAATGGCTTTTTTCTGGTTACTCTTCTGTAAAGCCCAGCTCTGTGGAGTGTACGGCTTAAAGTGGTCTTATGGACAGATACTCCAATCTTCGCTGTGGAGCTTTGCAGCTCCTTCAAGGTTATCTTTGGTCTCAGTTGTTGCCTCTCTGATTAATGCCCTCCTTGCCTGGTCCGTGAGTTTTGGTGGGCGGCCCTCTCTTGGCAGGTTTGTTGTGGTGCCATATTCTTAAACATTTTAATAATGGATTTAAGTGTGTTCCGTTGGATGTTCAGAGTTTCCGGATATTCTTTATAACCCAACCCTGATCTGTAACTCCTCCACAACTCCCCTGGCCTGTTTGGAGAGCTCCTTGGTCGTCATGGTGCCGCTTTTTGCTTGGTGGTGCCCCTTGCTTAGTGTTGTTGCAGACTCTGGGGCCTTTCAGAACAGGTGTATATATACTGAGATCATCTGACAGATCATGTGACACTTAGATTGCACACAGGTGGACTTTATTTAACTCATTATGTGACTGAAGGTAATTGGTTGCACCAGATCTTATTTAGGGCTTCATAGCAAAGGGGTGAATACAGGCGTGGTCAAACGTTTTGAGAATGACACAAGTATTGGTCTTCACAAAGTTCACTGCTTCAGTGTTATGAGATATTTTTGTCAGTTGTTACTATGGTAATACTGAAGTATAATTACAAGCATTCCATAAGTGTCAAAGGCTTTTATTGACAATTACATTTAGTTTATGCAAAGAGTCAGATATTTGCAGTGTTGACCCTTCTTTTTCAAGACCTCTGCAATCCGCCCCTGGCATGCTGTCAATTAACTTCTGGGCCACATCCTCGACTGATGGCAGCCCATTCTTGCATAATCAATGCTTGGAGTTTGTCAGAATTTGTGGGTTTTTTGTTTGTCCACCCGCCTCTTGAGGATCGACTCACAAGTTCTCAATGGGATTAAGGTCTGGGGAGTTTCCTGGGCATGGACCCAAAATGTCGATGGTTTGTTCCCAGAGCCACTTAGTTATCACTTTTTGCCTTATGGCAAGGTGCTCCATCATGCTGGAAAAGGCATAGGTCGTCACCAAACTGTTCTTGGATGGTTGGGAGAAGTTGCTCTTGGAGGATGTGTTGGTACCATTCTTTATTCATGGCTGTGTTCTTAGGCAAAATTGTGAGGAGCCCACTCCCCCTTGGCTGAGAAGCAACCCCACACATGAATGGTCTCAGGATGCTTTACTGTTGGCATGACACAGGACTGATGGTAGCGCCACCTTGTCTTCTCCGGACAAGGTAGTTTTCCGGATGCCCCAAACAATCGGAAAGGGGATTCATCAGAGAAAATGACTTTACCCCAGTCCTCAGCAGTCCAATCCCGTACTTTTGCAGAATAACCCAGTCTGTCTCTGATGTTTTTTCTGAGAGAGAAGTGGCTTCTTTGCTGCCCTTCTTGTACACCAGGCCATCCTCCGAAAGTGTTCATGCCTCACTGTGCGTTGCAGATGCACTCACAACCCCTGCCTGCTGCCATTCCTGAGCAAGCTCTGCACTGGTGGTGCCCCGATCCCGCAGCTGAATCAACTTTAGGAGACGGTCCTGGCGTTTGCTGGACTTTCTTGGGCGCCCTGACGCCTTCTTCACAACAATTGAACCTCTCTCCTTGAAGTTCTTGATGATCCGATAAATGGTTGCTTTAGGTGCAAATCTTACTAGCAGCAATATCCTTGCCTGTGAAGCCCTTTTTGTGCAAAGCAATGATGAGGCCTTACGTGTTTCTTGCGGGTAACCATGGTTAAGAGAGAGGAAGAACAATGATTTCAAGCACCAACCCTCCTTTTTAAAGCTTCCACTCTGTTATTCTAACTCAATCAGCATGACAGAGTGATCTCCAGCCTTGTCTTCGTCAACACTCTCACCTGTGTTAATGAGAGAATCACTGACATGATGGCAGCTGGTCGCTTTTTGTGGCAGAGCTGAAATGCAGGAAATGTTTTTTGGGGGATTAAGTTCATTTTCAGTGGCAAAGAGGGACTTTGCAATTAATTGCAATTCATATGATCACTCTTCATGACATTCTGGAGTATATGCAAAATTGCCATCATCAAAACTGAGGCAGCAGACTTTGTGAAAATTAGTATTTGTGTCATTCTCAAAACTTTTGACCACGACTGTACATATGCACGCATCGCTTTTCCGTTATTTATTTTTTAGAATTTTTTTAAACAAGTTATTTTTTTCACTTCACCAATTTGGACTATTTTGTGTATGTCCATTACATGAAATCCAAATAAAAATCAATTTAAATTACAGGTTGTAATGCAATTAAATAGGAAAAACGCCAAGGGGAATGAATACTTTTGCAAGGCACTGTACCTTAGTCTATAACTAATTAATCTGAGTTAGTCAACGTCTCAGAAAAGCCATTTTTTTAATCGGGATTAATTTAAGTAGAATTAGCTTAGTCTTGATTTCAATTACGCTCTGTCCGTGAAACCGCCCTAACAAGTTAAAAAATGTCCTGCATTGCAGCAAAGCTCTCCTGCATTAGGACGATCAGATTAATATTCTACATCTGTAGGCCTGTGTGTATATATATATACATTTACATTTTACATTTACGTCATTTAGCAGACGCTCTTATCCAGAGCGACTTACAAATTGGTGCATTCACCTTATAGCCAGTGGGATAACCCCTTTTCATTTTTTTAAAAATATATATTCAGTGGGGAGAACAAGTATTTGATACACTGTCGATTTTGCAGGTTTTCCTACTTACAAAGCATGTAGAGGTCTGTAATTTTTTATCATAGGTACACTTCAACTGTGTGAGATGGAATTTAAAACAAAAATCCAGAAAATCACATTGTATGATTTTTAAGTAATTAATTTGCATTTTATTGCATGACATAAGTATTTGATCACCTACCAACCAGTAAGAATTCGGCTCTCACAGACCTGTTAGTTTTTCTTTAAGAAGCCCTCCTGTTCTCCACTCATTAACTGTATTAACTGCACCTGTTTGAACTTCGTTACCTGTATAAAAAGACACCTGTCCACACACTCCAATCAAACAGACTCCAACCTCTCCACAATGGCCAAGAGCAGAGAGCTGTGTAAGGACATCAGGGATAAAATTGTAGACCTGCACAAGGCTGGGATGGGCTACAGGACAATAGGCAAGCAGCTTGGTGAGAAGGCAACAACAGTTGGCGCAATTATTAGAAAATGGAAGAAGTTCAAGATGACGGTCAATCACCCTCGGTCTGGGGCTCCATGCAAGATCTCACCTCGTGGGGCATCAATGATCATGAGGAAGGGTGAGGGATCAGCCCAGAACTACACGGCAGGACCTGGTCAATAACCTGAAGAGAGCTGGGACCACAGTCTCAAAGAAAACCATTAGTAACACACTACGCCGTCATGGATTAAAAAATCCTGCAGCGCACGCAAGGTCCCCCTGCTCAAGCCAGCGCATGTCCAGGCCCATCTGAAGTTTGCCAATGACCATCTGGATTATCCAGAGGAGGAATGGGAGAAGGTCATGTGGTCTGGATGAGACAAAAATAGAGCTTTTTGGTCTAAACTCCACTGCATCGTGTTTGGAGGAAGAAGAAGGATGAGTACAACCCCAAGAACACCATCCCAACCGTGAAGCATGGAGGTGGAAACATCATTCTTTGGGGATGCTTTTCTGCAAAGGGGACAGGACAACTGCATCGTATTGAGGGGGGAGGATGGATGGGGCCATGTATCGCGAGATCTTGGCCAACAACCTCCTTCCTCAGTAAGAGCATTGAAGATGGGTCGTGGCTGGGTCTTCCAGCATGACAACGACCGAAAAACACAGCCAGGCAACTAAGGAGTGGCTCCGTAGTAAGCATCTCAAGGTCCTGGAGTGTGCCTAGCCAGTCTCCAGACCTGAACCCAATAGAAAATCTTTGGAGGGGAGCTGAAAGTCTGTATTGCCCAGCGACAGCCCCAAACCTGAAGGATCTGGAGGTCTGTATGGAGGAGGCCAAAATCCCTGCTGCAGTGTGTGCAAACCTGGTCAAGACCTACAGGAAACGATGATCTCTGTAATTGCAAACAAAGGTTTCTGTACCAAATATTAAGTTCTGCTTTTCTGATGTATCAAATACTTATGTCATGCAATAAAATGCAAATTAATTACTTAAAAATCATACATTGTGATTTTCTGGATTTTTGTTTTAGATTCCGTCTTCTCACAGTTGAAGTGTACCTATAATAAAATTACAGACCTCTACATGCTTTGTAAGTAGGAAAACCTGCAAAATCGGCAGTGTATCAAATACTTGTTCTCCCC
>NW_025539120.1:0-14787 GCF_020615455.1 Coregonus clupeaformis
TCTATTTAGACTGCATGACCATTGGCAACCATTAAGATATAGACGTACACAAGCCCAGTGAGTGAGAGGATGAACATAACTTACTCTCTGGGGCCTTGGCAACCGGCCTCCTGCCTCTCGTTTTCAGGAGTTTTCTTCCATACTGACCAATGGGCTGGGGGCTATTAACAGCCCCTCTCGTCTCTCCAAACGGATCTTGTTTTGATTCCTGACGCTTTTATAGGGTTTGTCTTAAAGGAGAGGTTAGAAGGTAAAACAGTATGTTCAGCACATACTGTTTTACCTTCTACCGCTATGTTCCTTTATCTTCCATCCTGTGGGGCCACTGAGTGACCCCCCGCCTCTGGTGAGGGCTACTGACTGTCAGCCCTGCTACACCCCATGAACCTGGCCGCCTGCTGCAGCTGCGTTTGGGTAAGGGATGGGGGGGCCTAAGGTATCCAGCTGGGTTGGAAGGCCTGCTGGGGGCAGGTCTGGGTCTGGGCCCAGATGTAGATGGTTTAGGTGAAATGGAGATGTTAGCTAATGGGGGAAGGGAAGGCTACAGGAGCTTCTGAGGAACACATTAACTCCTCAGGCTTCACTCCCAGATTCCAAAGAAATGTGTAGGGCTATCGCGGTGACCGTATTACCGCCACACTGGCAGTCACGAGTCATGACCGCAGTCAAATTCCACATGACCGTTGAGTCATGGTAATCTCCTTTTTATGCACTCTGGACATGCATTGATAGTACCCAACTCGCTAGCAGCCATCAGGTTTCTAATGGCCTGGTACTCAGTGCTCTATTGTTCCTCTAACCAAATGCAAATGAAATCCAAAATCACATCAAAACAGTATCATTCTTTTAAAACTCACCATTGGTCTAAAATGTTTTTACCTTACTGCGATGATCAATTTGAAGAAAAAAGTTCAACAGCAGGTAGAAACTGAGTGGAAAACATGGTCATTTTGGATGTTTCAAAACCAAAAAAATAACGAAATGGACAGTGCTTTCTAAGAGGATTAATTCAAAGCATTTAAGGCGTTGCATGTAGAACCCTCATTCGCATATTAAAGCTTATGCATATGCATATATATGAGCCCAAGCCCCCCAAAAATACCTAATGAAAATAATGATTGTGCCGTTATACAATACATAGCCTACTGCATATTACACACGGCAGAAAAACACACAAAAAAATAGATTTAACATGTCTTTGGTACATAATTGGTCTAGCCTATACTCAAATTAAACAAATTCTAGTAATGGCCTTTGAGTGTGGACTGTATTATTATGCATAGCCTACTGGATGGACTGGTTACCTTATGCTACGCTCCAAACTTTCTATCCATGAGTCTGGGAGAGAACGTATAGGCCTAGGCGATGCTGTTGGTTCATTGATTGTGCAGGGCAGCTTACAGAGTTAGCCTACAATTCTAGTGTATTTGATTTTAAATAGCCTAGTAATAGGGCTTTTTCTATATTTTCATAATGAATATGCCGACACTACCTTTTTTAGCTACAGAATATCTCACCACTGTGCGTTTCCATCTCATCCTCTCTTCTTCATTCCTTTCTCGAGCACGCAGTCAACAGTTTATTTAAATATGTTTAGTTGTGAAAACATGTTACTTACTATCGACGTTCCTGAACAGATTTCACTTGGTTTCCCAACTGAAGCACTGGGTAGCTGCAGGAACCGGAGTAGCCTACCGGGCATGATTTTAAATTGATTTAAATTGTGGAAAGCGGCCTCCATTTGTTATTCGAGTGCATATGGATGACATATATTTTTTCCCCTGCCCCTGTTCCCACCCATTTGATAATGGGTAATTCTAAATCGAAACCAATTTCACATATTAGTAAAGACTAGATTCAATTGGGGCGGCAGGTAGCTTAGTGGGTAAGAGCGTTGTGCCAGTAACCGAAAGGTCGCTGGTTCTAATCCCCGAGCCGACTAGGTGAAAAATCTGTCGATGTGCCCTTAAGCAAGGCACTTAACCCTAATTGCTCCTGTAAGTCGCTCTGGATAAGAGCGTCTGCTAAATGACTCAAATGTAAATGTAAAATTGAGAATAGTCTGATATGATTACTTGATGAGAGAACAGGGTGTGCAGCCTGAGGCAAGGAACAGAGCGCAATATTTATTTGCGACTTACAAATAGCCAATAGACTATAGTCGCATCACGCAGCCCATATAGGTTTTGATTTCTAAGACATTCTAAGGTTTGTGTCATTCAAAACTACATTTGCCAAATAACTCTAAATCTAGAGTATAGGACCTGTTTAAATTGAACACTTTTACGCTCAACATAGCCACTGAATATGCGCACTCGATCCGGAATGGGAAAAATATCCTTTCTATTTTATTCAGCTAAGTTCAATTATATTATTCTTACAATAAAAACATATACCGTAATTTTCGGACTATAAGCCGCGCCTTTTTTCCCATTTTTCGACCCTGCGGCTTATATAACGGTGCGGCTAATCTATGGATTTTTACAGCTAACGGCCACTAGAAGACCTCCTAAATCTATGGATTTTACAGGTTACAGTCCACCAACTTTAACTCTATGGGCTCTATGACCGGTCCGCGCCCCCCACGTGGTCCTCTGTAGCTCAGCTGGTAGAGCACGGCGCTTGTAACGCCAAGGTAGTGGGTTCGATCCCCGGGACCACCCATACAAAAAAAAAAAAAAAAAAAAAAATGTATGCACGCATGACTGTAAGTCGCTTTGGATAAAAGCGTCTGCTAAATGGCATATTATTTATTATTATTATTATTATATTATTTAAGCGGCGGGCTCCAGCAGGAAAAGCTGGAGGCCGGAAAAGAGTGAGACGGGTAGCGCGCAAAAGTAAAAGTGGAACCGAGAGTGGTACGAGAGACAGAACGAGAGACCGAACGAGAGCAAGACAGACAGACATTACGAGAGCGAGACAGTGCGGCTTATATATGTACACATCATTCAATATCATTCAATTTAGCTGCTGCGGCTTATACTCCGGTACGCCTTATAGTGCGGAAAATACGGTAATATAAAATAATGGCACGGGACTTATAAGAATATCTTGTCAGCTAAATGAACTAGCCTATGGCATGGAGCATAGCCAGATAACATACAGTAGGCCGACTCATTCGGTTCTTCTGAAATACATTTTCTAAATATCCATATTTTTCTTTACACCTGCCTAAACTAAATAATGGGTTTATTGTGATGATGTATATTTAAGCAATAAGGCCTGAGGGCGTGTGGTATATGGCCAATATACCACTGCTAAGGTCTGTTCTTAAGCACGATGCAACACAGCGTGCCTGGATACAGCCCTTAGCCATGGTATATCGGCCATATACAACAAACCCCAGAGCTGGCTTACTGTTTTTATAAACTGGTAATCAACGTAATTAGAGCAGTAAAAATGAATGTTTTGTCATACCCCTGGTATACAGTATGATATCCCGGCTGTCAGCCAGTCAGTCTTCAGGGCTCGAACCACCCAGTTTATAATAACCCTTCAGAACCCAAAATAATTGTAGAATGCTGCTTTAGATTACTGAGAATTTTCAAGATGAAACTCCTTTTCTCACAAATTTCAAACAAACAGACATAACTCTAAAACAAAGAACAAATGACAATTAGAAGTTAACTTAGTTTTAAAGAGCACATTCACGTCAATAGGAATAACACTAATTTTGTCTTCCATTGTGTACAATCACTTTCAAAAATACACTCAACACAACAAACCCTAGAGTATTTAAATTGTATTAAATTTGACTAAATTACTCACTCAATGTACCAAGTATAATATATTATACTTATAAATATTATTTACATATAAATATTTAAATAATAATCAAATGTGACCAGAGAAGAATATTCAGATAGTATTTCAAAACCCACAGAAAGTAAGCTATTTGATTGACAACGATTCTTACTTCTATAACAAGTCAAAATGCAAACAACTATCAGAGACTATTTCAAAATGTAGATAACCTCTCTCAATAAGATTTAGTACAGACCAGACCTGACTCAAAATGTAGAGATAATAGCCTACTTTGACAACAATTCAGTGAATTGGATGTGGTGGCGGACAGGTTGGTGTTAAACACCAGATCTGAAGAAAAAACAGTTTAGACTCATACCACTTTTAAAAACAACTCCAAAACCCCTGCCACTGTCACTTTAGGCCCAGGCTGTGTGGTACAAGGGTGAATGGTGGGACTTGGGGCAGACGCACTCCATGGAAATGTAGGCTCTCCTCTCGGGTGTGCTCTCCCTCTGCTTCCTCTCCCTCCACTCTCCTCTCCCTTCACTCTCCTCTCTCTCCCTCTTCACTCTCTTCTTCCTCTCTCCCTTCACTCTCCTCTCCCTTCACTCTCCTCTCTCTCCCTCTTCACTCTCCTCTCCCTTAAGTCCTCCCTCCTCTTCCTCATCTCTATCCCTCCAATCATCTCTAACTCCTCTTCCTCCCTGCCTTCTGCTGCTGAGCCCTCACTCTCCACATCACTTCCCTCACTTTCACTGACCTGGAGGGAGGGGAGCAACAAATAGGATACAATTGTGGTCAGGAACATCATCTCTCTTCCTCTCACACGGTCTCTCTCTCTCTTCCTTCCTCTCTTTTTCTCAACCATACACATACTCTCTTCCTAATAATCACCTCTTAAGGGTTTCCATAATAAATTGTGTGATAGTTACATGCCCCCCCCACACACACACAGTAAACAGTATCATCATGATGCTGTACAGCACAATCAATCAATCAATCAATCAATCAATCAACATTATTTTATGAAGCCAGATTGTTTCTCAGTTCATGGTGTGCATATGTATGTCAGACTGATAGATAATCAGACAGGATAGAATACACAAAAATACATTTAATGAATATGTTCATAGATGGGTCAGATTATAACAATAAAGGCTATATAGGGTAATCAGACTTCAAGACCAATGGTCAGATTACTTTTCATAGATGGTAAGAAGTCAAAGTATGTGGCACAACGGTTTACAGATTCAACACATCAACTATTGTTTATTTATTTAGGATGTTGAAAGTAAAAGATTACAAAGATGACCCTGTGCAGTTTAGCTAAACAGGTTTACAATCATTCTTAATATATTTCGATGGGCATAGTTAGCTGGTTGTCTTTGTAGGGAGGGAGTGATACGATCAAGTGACAGCGTTGCGAGCAAAGCACAATGTTGCCTCCAACTCTGGTTTTCTTGCCTGACAGAGTTTGCCAATGTTAGATCATTAGTTACAAAGCTGGGACAGTTTCCAAATGAATTGCATCGGTAGAAACAGGACAAAACAAACACGTATTAACTGGCTATGTAAACAAATATCACTGCAACTCTTATCATATGAGCTCCACTGCACAGTGAAGAGGCGACTCCGGGATCTTGACCTTCTAGGCAGAGTTGCAAAGAAAAAGCCATATCTCAGACTGGCCAATAAAAATAAAAGATTAAGATGGGCAGTCTGAGATATGGCATTTTCTTTGCAACTCTGCCTAGAAGGTCAGCATCCCGGAGTCGCCTCTTCACTGTTGACGTTGAGACTGGTGTTTGAGCTGCCAGTTGAGGATCTGTGAGGTGCCTGTTTCTCAAACTAAACACTCCAATGTATTTGTCCTCTTGCTCAGTTGTGCACCGGGGCCTCCCACTCCTCTTTCTATTCTGAAGAGCCAGTTAGAGACAGTGT
This sequence comes from Coregonus clupeaformis, assembly GCF_020615455.1. Lineage (NCBI taxonomy): Eukaryota > Metazoa > Chordata > Actinopteri > Salmoniformes > Salmonidae > Coregonus > Coregonus clupeaformis. Next base: position 5,692 of record NW_025539120.1, read on the forward strand.
GTGCTGTTCTGTGAAGGGAGTAGTACACAGCGATGTACGAGATCTTCAGTTTCTTGGCAATTTCTTGCAAGGAATAGCCTTAATTTTTCAGAATAAGAATAGACTGATGAGTTTCAGAAGAAAGTTATTTGATTTTGGCCATTTTGAGCCTGTAATCGAACCCACAATTGCTGATGCTCCAGATACTCAACTAGTCTCAAGAAGGCCAGTTTTACTGCTTCTTTAATCAGAACAACAGTTTTTAGCTGTGCTAACATAATTGCAAAAGGTTTTTCTAATGATCAATTAGGCTTTTAAAATGATAAACTTGGATTAGCAAACACATCGTGCCATTGGAACACAGGACTGATTGTTGCTGATAATGGGCCTCTGTACGCCTATGTAGATATTCCATTAAAAATCTGCAGTTTCCAGCTACAATAACCATTTACAACATTGTAACACTGTATTTCTGATCAATTTGATGTTATTTTAATGGACAAAAAAATTGCTTTTCTTTCATAAACAAGGACATTTCTAAGTGACCCCAAACTTTTGAACGGCAGTGTATATAAAAAAAAAAATGCATGACTAACCAGCAGACATTTCATGACCGCCACACAAGTGTGTGTGTTTTTGTGTGTACTGAGTGTTCTTTCTCTGTGTCATCTCTCTGCAGAATGGGAGCGCTGCTTGGGCAGATGAGAATGACAGTGGAAGAGGAGGAAGAGGAGAGGCCTCCAGAGACTTTGCTAAGGTACGTATCTGGTCTGGAGCACATTATGGCTGAACCAGGCTTTAGTTAGCACTCAGAGCACAGGCCCAACTGCTCATCAAATACCTATCTAGCTGTAAAGAAAGAATGTTATTCATCTCATGAAGAAGGTCACAGGTCAGATTTTATATAATGAACCCTTACTATTTATTAGTAGTGATTACTTGATGATACTTCCTGCTTTACCTTTAGTTAGCCAATTGATTAGAAGCAATTCAATAAATACAAATGAAATGTTTGACTTGAATGCTTTATTTAAAAGTATCAAAAGATAAAAGTCTAACTGACTGAAATGCAATGGTTTTCACCTTCAGCTGTATGAACTTGACAGTGACCCCAACAGAAAGGAATTCCTGGATGACTTGTTCACCTACATGCAGAAAAGAGGTAAGAAGACTGATGTTTAGAAAGCAACTTTCCCCTAGTACTTCCATTTTAGAGTTTATTCAAATCCTCTTCTATGTGCTACGGTTCACTTGTAGAGATACTGAAACTCTCACAAAGAGGGGGTCTTGCCTGTATGATTCACAACACCATAGTTTCTCTTCCACTATCAGTCGCACGCAAACACATACACACACGAAACAAGCCCTTCCTCAGAGAAAGGAGTAGTCAACTAGAAAATACAGTTTTGCTGTGTTAAAGGTGTTCGAGGGCTTGTCAGGTGAGATCAGCCCAACCCCCCCCCCTTCACACACACACACACACACACCGTCTCAGACCTGAGAGGACCTGTTTAGGCTGTGACTAATTCACTAAGCAAACAGCCTGGAAGGCTCCACAATCAGTCTGCTTTCTAAACATGGCCCCTCAAATGAGAGACCACCTCAGACTACAGCACTGCTAAGAGATACAGGGCTCAGTTCAATCCGACCTGCAATTTGCCGAATTTTCCCAGTATCATATAAACATAGCTTTTTCCATGTGGTCATATCACATATTCAGAATGCTTTTAGGTCATGTTCAAATGCCAGGTACACTCTTCTTCATATGTATTTGGACAGTGAAGCTAAAAATAATTATTTGGCTCTATAGTCCACCATTTTGGATTTCAGAAATGACTACATCAAGCTTGTGACTACAAACTCGGATGCATTTGCAGTTTGTTTTGGTTGTTTCTGGTTATATTTTGCGCAAAAGGAACTGAATGGTGACTAATGTATTGTCATTTTGGTGTCACTTTTATTGTGAGTAAGAATAGATGTTTCTGAACACTTCTACATTCATGTGGATACTACGATGATTATGGATAATCATGAATTAATTGCGAAAAAGGTTGAGTGAGAAAGTTAGAGGCACAAAGAACATTACTTCCTTCTTTTCACTCTGTCATTTATGTTAGTATTGTGGAGTAATTACAATGTTGTTGATTTTAAAATCACCATTGGCCTCATGGTGAAATCCCTGAGCGGTTTCCTTCTTCTCCGGCAACTGAGTTAGGAAGGGAGCCTGTATCTTTGTAATGACTGGGTGAATACTTTCTCAAGGCACTGTACCATGATGAATTTAATGGATTGGAAATAATTTTTCCACCGTAGCTACTGGCTTTCTGTGACTACACTATACAGTACTACTCAATTCCTAATTTTATGATTGGATCCCTCCCTGCACCTGCAAGGCTTGTAAGAACGGAACAATAATTCCTCTCTTTCTCTCACGCTCTCTCTTGCACTTCACTTTTCTCGTAGCTCACAGATTGAAGGGTTTGTTAACTAACTTGTAACAAATAAAGAACAGTCACATTTAACATGGTCAATTCATAAGCACAAATATGAATTGTAAATAAAATTATAGATGAGCATCTCATGTGTGAGCGTTATTTTTCAAAACCAGTGATAATTGGTAATGGTTATATTGGGCTCATTTTTGAGAGTTCAAAGACAACTTTGGTAGTATTATAAACTTTGAAACAACTGATTTGTAGTAGGCTACAGAATTAGAGAATGGTTGTTTCTCTGAACCTCAGGCAAGCCTGTTTCTATCCCCAGTCAAAGGCAGCCTGCCTGTCTCACAGACTCTGACCAGCAGCAACAACCTGTCCTCCTTATTTATGTTTACAACACAAATTTGAAGGCCAAAATTGTGGGGGTAAAACACTCATGTTTATGTAACCTAATCACCATAACAATACTTGGGGCATATGATGTTCCCCCATGATGAAAGGGGGCCATGACTGAAAAAGTTTGGGAAGCACTGATCTAGCTAATGATTAGCGCAAATACAGATGGGCATCCCATGTTTCTGCTTATTTATTTATAGCCACTATGCTGCATCATTTGGGCTACAGGTGATAAAGCATATTGCTAAATAACACACCAGCCTGATAATATGGACCAATATTTTGTTAAGCATGTTCTTTGAGGGGGAAATTATATTTTAATGGTGTCACCATTTTATTTTCATAAATTTTGGAATCGAAAAGTCACCAGAGCTGCATTTGGTACAAAAAAACGTAATGCAACGTTCAATGAAATGGAAACGGTGGTGTTCTGAACGACCAGTTGAAAAACGGGGAGGGATTCGGTTGTGGGTTCAAAATGCACCGCTTCCCTTCAAATATGTCACTCAGTGCTTCAAGCCACACCTCGGCACACCCACCAAACGGAGCAAACGTAGGCTACCTTAAAGTCTGTTCAAGAAAGTTGAAGAGCGTTTCGGGGGAAACATGTAATTCAGTTGTTACACAATGTAGAAAACGTTCAACGCACCCCAGAACTGATTTTCTCACAGTCGTTCTACCAAGAAATTGTCAAGCATGGTTCCTTTCTGAACTGTTAGAGTTAGACCAACAGTTTAAAGTAATACAGAAATGATTAGTATTTCAGTTGTGGTTTTGTTGTATTTTCCCTTAAAAATTCACCAGAAACAGCTATTTCTTCTTGTTTTATTATCCTGCCCCTAGAAGGGTGTTGACCCTGGAACCCATTGACCCTGACCACCCCCAATATGCAACACAAAGTTATGCACTTGACAAAACCTAACACAACCAAAACAAACTGCAAATGCATCCGAGTTTGTAGAGTCAAAAGCTTGATGTAGTCATTGTGTACTAGGAATATGGGACCAATACTAAACTTTTGACTACTTTAATACATTAAGTGTATTTTGTCCAAATACTTGACTTCCTCAAATGGGCAGACTAGATACATAGTGCTTTCATTTCTAAACGGTAAAACATATGTATGAAAATACCCTCAAATAAAAGGTGACATTCTGTACTGTCGCCTCGTATGAAACATTTGATCTCAAATCCAAAATGCAAATAGAGCCAAATTTAAAATGTTAGTTTCACTGTGTGTGTGTGTGAACTAAGATACTGTCAAAATATTGCCACGGCGGATGCCATCGACTCCGACCCTAAGACAGTCAAATGACTGAGTGCCCGTAGAGAGAGCCTTATGTGTGTCCTCACACGGCCAGTGAAATCAGCAGTAGCTAGTGACCCCACCCTGTGTTTAGAGGTCTTGTTGGGGGATGATGTATTAGTTAGAGAGGGAGAGGATCTGTCATTGGCCAGTTAGCATGCCACTGCTCTGACAGTGGGGAGTGGAAGGCTGACCCTTGTTGGCCAGATGGGAATATTCATCAAGCCGACTGAAACATTGGATGGATGATGATGATTTAATCATTTTTTTTTTTTGTGGTTTCCTTTTTTTATTCGCTCATACTGCAAGTGTGTTTTCAACCAGTCAAGTTGAATCTGGTTTCATTCATGATACATCATTTTGTTCAGAACATGGTGCCAGGATGAGTTTCAAAATCAAATCAAATTTGTTTCGTCACATGCGTCGTAAACAACAGTTGTGGACTCACAGTGAAATGCTTACTTACAGGCTCTTCCCACCAGGCTCTTCCCAACAGGCTGTTCCCAACAATGCAGAGAGAAAGAAAAGGGAGAAATAATAGGAAAGTAAAACACGTAATAGTAAAAGTAATAATAGATATACAATGAGTAACTAATTTGGCTATATGCAAGTGGTGTCAGTACTGAGTCAATGTGCAGGGGTACGAGGTAATTGAGGTAGCTAAGTACATATAACTAAGAATTACGTGACAGATATTAAACAGTAGCACTAGCGTATGTGATGATTCAAAGTTATTCAAAAGTAATTCAAGATAATTGTGAGTGGTGATGGGTGAGTCCTGACTTATAGCTGTGTTGGGTTTCCAATAAGATGCAGTGAGAGAGCGATAAACCCAGGCTTCTTTATTGATGATATCACAGGATCATTCTAGAACCAGAAGGTCTATGCTTTTAGCTGAGATGTTCTGTAGCCCGTCATTACCATGGTGCAGCAAATAATTTCACCTACCTGGCTGCCCTGTCAATACCTCTTTGTGGCCTGAGAGAGAAAGAACACCCCTCTCTTTCCTCCTTGAATAAGCGGCACTTGGCTGACCTCCGCTGTCTCCTAAATCGGGGCCTTAATCATGGAGAACAAATTGCTTGGCTGGCTTCCCACTCGGCTGTGAGAACAGGGCCGCAGCACAGCACACATTCCCCAGGACTACTGTGAGATGCAGCCGTCAGCCGCTTGCCTCGCAGGCCAGGCCGGTGATCTCTCTGTTGACAAAATTATTGTCTGGCCCTGTTATTGATGAATTGGAGGTACTGTACTCCATTTTTGGTTTGTTTTTGAGGCTTCTGCTGCAACATCAAATGAAAATACAGATTTATACTTGGATACTGCATTTCATTTTCAGTTCTTTGTTCTTTGAGTGTCAAATTTTTTTTCTAATTATACTACCGTGTTTTGAAGTAGGAGAAAACATTCTAAGCTAATGATATATTCTGACAGCTGATCAAACGATGTTAGTTGGAGAAGAGAGTGTGAGTTTCTGAGGAGTGAAAGAAAGAAAAGAGGAAATGGGAAGGCTGAGAGGCCCAAATGGAGGAGCAATTTCCCACTTCACCCCCAAGTCCTTGGGAAGTGGGAATTAACCGAAAGGAAACTTACGAGGGAATTCCATTTGGCCTTGTGTGCCTAAAAACAGGCGTGTTTGTGTGTGTTCATTGTTGAGGAATTTCACCAGCTGTCTTACACCCAGTGGGTCTGTGAAGAGGCCAATTGATGAGCCCCACATTAGAGTAGCAGCAGCGTTATAATAATAATAATAATAATAATATGCCATTTAGCAGACGCTTTTATCCAAAGCGACTTACAGTCATGCGTGCATACATTTTTTGTGTATGGGTGGTCCCGGGGATCGAACCCACTACCTTGGCGTTACAAGCGCCGTGCTCTACCAGCTGAGCTACAGAGGACCACAGTTGCCTCTTCTATTGGTGGCTGAGGACTCAGGAGCGTTTAGCTGCCGTGTTTTCCTGTAGCCTTGTTGTTTATCATATCTATTTCACTTCTTGCTTTCTCGCTCCTGTTGGGAACGTGGAGAAAAGCTTTGACAATGTGTTGCTATTTACCACCTTAAAGGCTTCGATTTAAGCAGATGGGTGATTGTTTGTTTTGGTTTGACACCCCTCCCTCACCTCCTGCTCTGAGATGGGCTGGGGGCTGGGATGGAGGGGGTAAGAGAGGCACAGGGGGCAGTAAGGGAGACTGTGGGAGAAATGGGCACTTTATGAAGAACAAAATCCCAGTGCAAAGCAGCCAAATGCCTGTCAGCGCTGTCCACTTGAGATGATTAATGGTGCCTGGGTCTGATGGACAGAGCGAGTGTGAGAGACTTCTGTTTAGGGAATCACGGGACAGAGAGAGAGTGGGGTTAAGACAAGTGTTTAGCACCCCCCACCTCGCCAACAAAAAGGATAGACCCCTCCGAACTAGTGAGTGGTTTGATCCATCCCAGTTGTCTGTGCTGCCTGTGAAGAAGCAGTGTCTTGTCGTGTAGTTTTTACTAACTTTTATTTATTCAGGGGAGCACAATTGAGACCAGGATCTCATTTTCAATGGTGCCCTGAGGACATAAAAGAAAATATAAAACTACAAGAGACAAGATAGAATAACAAGATACAATAACATGTACATTACATTAGAACATTACACATATCACAGCATTATAAATAAGTTAAAGTCAATCAATCAAAACAATTGCACATCTCGGTGAACTCATTCATCATCAGGGTTTTAAACTGCCCTAGTGGCACCAGGGAATCCAAATGTAATGTATTTTGTAAGTGATTCCAAAAATGTGGAGCGTTAAAACTAAAAGCGGATTTACCTAGTTTGGTGGAGACCCGAGAAACCTCGAGAGTTAACCAACCCTGTGAACAGGTTTGGGATCTCATGTTTTTATACTTTAACAACAAAGTTTAGTACGTGGGAAGCTTGTAATAGTAGAGCTTGTAGTGTAGGGTTGGGCGGTATCCAGATTTTCATACCGTCATACCATTTCTTTACCAAACCGGGGTGGGTATACTCTGTTTCCGAATGTGCACACAAGGCGCACATTTTCTTTATTATTAATCTTCTGCTTCTTCATCTTCATCATCCAGGAGGTGATTTAATGTCTTTGCTGTAACCAAGAAGCTTGATCTTGACATCTAGCCACTTAACTAGCAAGTTAGCAAACCAAATTAATAGCTGGAGCCCAGAGCAGGGTATCATTTATTTGACACATCTTAGATTTCTTATAGTTATAAGCAGTGGCCTAGCACGCACCCCCGCCGCCGTGCCCGTAACCCCCTAAAATGGTATTGAAAATCATACCGTCGGTATTATGAAATACCCCAGTATGGTATAAACGGTATATCGCCCAAGCGTGGTGTAGTGTTGAGTGTACTGTAGTAAGTTGATGCATCAAAAAACCTGATGCTGGGGGTTTGTTTGGCTATTTGAGTTAGAGCTAAGGTTATCATAGGGAAATCCTCCTCTGTAGTAAAGATTTAGGTCTCTGTTGTAATGCTGTGCCATTTAACCAGAACAGTCAGGACTGGACTGGTGAGGGGGGGAAACTGACAGACTGGCCAATAGCTTCTACCCCCAGACCATCAGGTTGCTGAATAGCCACCACTAGTCAGCTACCTGGTCCCCCTCCTGCAGCCCGGACTTCCTACCCCTGCCCCGCTCACCCCCAAAGGACATGTATCCTTGTTACTCACTCGTCACTCTATGGACAAGTATCCTTGGTTACACACTTAGCCACTTTTAACTGCAGCAGCTGTATATAATTAAAAACTAGTTGTAAATATACACTGAGTATACCAAACATTAGGAACAACTTCCTAATATTGAGTTGCACCCCCCTTCAGAACAGCAGCAAGTCAGCAGGGCATGGACTTTACAAGGTGTGGAAAGCGTTCCACAGGGATGTTGGCCCATGTTGACGGATTCTTGATACACACAGGAAACTGTTGAGCGTGAAAAACCCATTAGCATTGCAGTTCTTGACACAAACCGGTACTACCATACCCCGTTCAAAGACACATTTTTTGTCTTGCCCATTCACCCTCTGAATGGCACACATACACAATCCATGTCTCAATTGTCTCAAGGCTTAAAAATCATTCTTTAACCTGTCTCCTCCCCTTCATCTACACTGATTGAAGTGGATTTAACAAGTGACATCAATAAGGGATCATAGCTTTCACCTGGGTTCACCTGGTCAGTCTATGTCATGGAAATGTTTTGTACACTCAGTGTATATATGCCGTCTTGTGATCTTTTTCTATTCTATTATTTTAATTAGTATTATTAATATTATTATTTGTATTGTTTCATTCACTTCTCTTTAACCTGCATTGTTGGAACTAAGAATTTCACTGTACCCTGCAATTACATCTGCGACCCTGTGCATGTGACTAATAAACTCTGAATTGATTTGATTTGGATTTGTTGAAGGCAGGCTTCTCTGCGAACTACAGTAGCTCCACCAGACGGCTCAGCCCAGCCAGGCATATTGGCTAGTGACTGAATCTCCAGGCTGGCAGTAGTTGTGCCCTAATCGTCTTAATGTTCCCAGGCTATCGGTCACGTTGGCTTGGCGACGCACAGCGGGGGACGTGAGGAAGTCCCTAACACTAACCCAGAGACTGAGAGCTCTGTCCACACCAATTACACCACGAATGGGCTCTAGGGGATTCCTGTATGCATTGCATTACCACTCTGAGCAGAGCTAGCACTCACACTACAGACCTCACACACCCCTCATACAGGACAGGGAGGCTCGCTGTGCTGTACACTCTCTCTCACACACCCACACTATACCAGAGCTACAATGGGAACATTCTGTGGCCTGTTTAATATAGCTTTATTTTCTTTTAACGGTTTCTGGAAATGACTTGTCTGAGAGTTTTACCAGCTCTGTCATATGAGCACATCTGTCCATACTATTACAGTAGGTGTTGTGTGAGCATATAATTATTGTAAAATTGACTGTGTCCA
>NW_025539121.1:0-14777 GCF_020615455.1 Coregonus clupeaformis
AGGCACACACCTGTCTTATAAGGTCCCACAGTTGACAGTGCATGTCAGAGCAAAACCCAAGCCATGAGGTCGAAGGAATTGTCCGTAGAGCTCCGAGACATGATTGTGTTGAGGCACAGATCTGGGGAAGGGGTATGCCAATAAAAAATTCTGCAGTATTGAAGGTCTCCAAGAACACAGTGGCCTCCCATCTTTCTTAAATGGAAGAAGTTTGGAACCAGACCAAACTGAGTAATCGGGGAGAAGGGCCTTGGTCAGGGAGGTGACCAGATGGTCACTCTGACAGAGCTCCAGAGTTCCTCTGTGAAGATGGGAGAAACTTCCAGAAGGACAACCATCTCTGCAGCACTCCAACCAATCAGGCCTTTATGGAAGTGGCCAGACGGAAGCCACTCTCTGTAAAAGGCAGCCTGCTTGGAGTTTGCCAAAAGGGCACCTAAAGTGACTCTCAGACCATGAGAAACAATATTCTCTGGTCTGATTAAACCAAGATTGAACTCTTTGGCCTGAATGCCAAGCGTCACGTCTGGAGGAAACCTGGCATCATCCTTACGGTGACGATGGTGGTGGCAGCATCATGCTGTGGGGATGTTTTTCAGCCGGCAGGGACTGGGATACTAGTCAGGATCGAGGAAAGATGAACGGGCAAAGTACAGAGAGATCCTTGATGAAAACCTGCTCCAGAGCGCTCAGGACCTCAGACTGGGGCGAAGGTTCACCTTCCAACAGGACAACGAACCCTAAGCACACAGCCAAGACAACGCAGGAGTGGCTTCAGGACAAGTCTCTGAATGTCCTTGAGTGGCCCAGCCAGAGACAGGACTTGAAACAGATCGAACATCTCTGGAGAGTCCTGAAAATAGCTGTGCAGTGACCCTCCCCATCCAACCTGACAGAGCTTGAGAGGATCTGCAGAGAAGAATTGGGTGTACCAATACAGGTGTGCCAAGCCTTGAAGCGTCATACCCAAGAAGACTCGAGGCTGTAATCACTGCCAAGGTGCTTCAACAAAGGGTCTGAATACTTATGTAAATGTGATATTTCCAGATTTCTAAAAACCTATTTTTGCTTTGTCATCATGGACGTATTGTGTGTAGATTGGATGAGGGAAAAAAACGATTTAATCCATTTTTAAAATAAGGCTGTAATGTAACAAAATGTGGAAAAAGTCAAGGGGTCTGAATACTTTCGAATGCACTCTATAACAACATATATGGGTGGTTTCCTGGACACACATTACTCACTTTCAAATGCGAGATTCTCTACTGAGAATGCTTTTTAGTCTGGGACTAGGTCTAATGTGTGTCTGGGAAACCAGTCCTTGAAGTGGTCTATTCTCTCTAGTAGTCTTAGACACAGACAGAGAGAGAGAGAACGAGAGAGAACGTGGAGGAAAGAGAACGTGAGAGAGAGAACGAGAGAGAGACAGAGAGAGAGAGGAACGTGAGAGAGAAACCAGAGAGAGAGACCGAGAGAGAGAGAGAGAGAGAGAGAGAGAGAGAACGAGAGAGAACGTGAGAGAGAAGAGAGAGAGAGAGAATGAGAGAGAGAGAGAGAGAGAGAGAGAGAGAGAGAGAGAGAGACCAGAACGAGAGAGAGAGAGAGAGAGAGAATTGGGAAGTCTGCATCATGGGACTGTCTGGATATGTGAGGAATCATAAGAGTTTCTCAACCATAGTGTGTGTGTGTGTGCGTGTGTGTGTGTCTTGTGAGAAGCAGTCAGTTATCTAGTTAATGAGTTGTCTGCTGTGGAGAGAAGAGAGGAGCAGAGTAGCCTGGTTACATTCTGGATCTTTCAATAGGAATCTACCCTCCTGAGTTCACTGGATCAGAGATACACACATGGATCATGAACTAATGACCACACACGACTCCAACACCATTATTAAGAAAATCACTGACGACGATGAGACAGCCAGGCCCCACATGGAGAGGAACAACAACCTCTCTCTCAACGTCAGCAAGGAGCTGATCGTGGACTACAGGAAACAAAGTTTGAGCACATTGGCTGCAGTGGGCGGGTCGAGAGCTTCAAGCTTCTCGATGTTCCACATCGCATCTATCATGGTCCAAACACATCAACACAGTCTTGAAGAGGGCACGACAACGCCTTTTCCCCCTCAGGAGGCTGAAAAGATTTGGCATGGGTCCTCGGATCCTCAAAAGTTCTACAGCTGCACCATTGGAGAGCGTCTCCGCAAACCGCGTGGCAACTGCTTGACATCCGACTCCATGGCGCTACAGAGGGGTAGTGAATAGGGCCCAGTAAATCACTGGGGCTGAGCTTCTGCCATCCAGGACCTCTATACCAGGCGGTGTCAGAGGAAGGCCCAAAAAATGATCAAAAACTCCAGCCACCCAAGTCATAGACTGTTCTCTCTGCTACCGCACGGCAAGTGGTACCGATGCACCAACTCTGGAACCAACAGGACCCTGAACAGCTTCTACCGCCAAACCATAAGACTGCTAAATAGTTTGTTAAATAGTTAAGCAAATAGCTACCAACACTATCCGCAATGACCCTCTATGTGCATTAACTTTTTGTCTCATCACATACACTGCTGCTACTGTTTATTATCTATGCTGTTGTCGAGTCACTTTATTCCTAGTTTAATGTACATACTGTATCTACCTCGACTACCTGGTACCCCTGCACATGGACTCAGTACTAGTACCCCCTGTATATAGCCAAGTTATCATGGACTCAGTACTGGTACCCCCTGTATATAGCCAGTTATGATGGACTCAGTACTGGTACCCCCTGTATATAGCCGTTATCATGGACTCAGTACTGGTACCCCCTGTATATAGCCAAGTTATCATGGACTCAGTACTGGTACCCCCTGTATATAGCCTAGTTATCATGGACTCAGTACTGGTACCCCCTGTATATAGCCAAGTTATCATGGACTCAGTACTGGTACCCCTGTATATAGCCAAGTTATCATGGACTCAGTACTGGTACCCCCTGTATATAGCCAAGTTATCATGGACTCAGTACTGGTACCCCCTGTTATAGCCAAGTTATCGTGGACTCAGTACTGGTACCCCCTGTATATAGCCAAGTTATCGTGGACTCAGTACTGGTACCCCCTGTATATAGCCAAGTTATCATAGACTCAGTACTGGTACCCCCTGTATATAGCCAAGTTATCATGGACTCAGTACTGGTACCCTGTATATAGCCAAGTTATCATGGACTCAGTACTGGTACCCCCTGTATATAGCCAAGTTATCGTGGACTCAGTATTGGTACCCCCTGTATATTGTCACGGTTAACTAAGCCAGAACCCAGAAGCAGACCAGGACACGGTACGTGAGACAAAGGTGAGTGTTTATTTATAGAGTCCGAGTGAAGCTGAATAATCCAGGAACAGGAGCGGGTGGCGTGGATGGGTTGTTGAGGGTGCAGTGGTTGGTCCGGTACTGGCTTTCGGCAGCCGCCGACCATCAGGCAGAGGTTGGGTGAAGGTTCGGTGAGAGACTGCAGACAGAACAAAACGGAGGTGAGTACAACAGCAAATCAACAAGGTGCAAAAACAACAAAACTAACGCGCTAGAACTCAAAGGCTGATACGCTGACAAACATACTGTTCATGGCTAACGATCCGGCAGGAACTGGATGTTGGGCCAGAGCCTAAGAAGGGTGATGATCAGGACCAGGTGTGCAGATTGCTGATGGGATGCAGGTGAGGAAAACCAGAGCGCTCCCCGGAGCGTTCCGAACCCTCGGGAAACTGGAGAATACGAGCAGGAACACTAGTCACCAGACAGGACCCGACTCAGACAGCCGGGATCGTCACAGTACCCCCCCCTCCGACGAAACGCCACCGGGCGGACTTCCCCGGAGCGCCAGGATGGAGGCGGTAGAAGTCACTGATGAGGTCTGCGTCTAGACCTGTCGCCCGCGGAATCCAACTCCTCTCTTCAGGGCCATACCCCTCCCAGTCCACGAGATACTGGAAACCTCTGGCCCCGCCGTCTGGGAATCCATGATGCGACGCACCGTGTAGGCAGGACCACCTCCGATCATCCGAGGAGGAGGAGGAGGAGGCGGAGGAGGCAACAGAGGACTGAGGAAGACAGGCTTGAGGCAGGAGACATGAAAGGTGGGATGGACTCTGAGCGTCCTCGGTAGTTTGAGTCGAACTGCCACTGGATTGATCACCTTCTCCACCACAAAGCGGACCAATGAACTGGCAACAACTTCCTAGACTCAGTCCGTAACGGAAGATCCCGTGTAGCCAACCAAACCCTATCTCCGATGGTATAGGTGGGAGGCGGGAATCCGGCGACGATTCGCCTGGAGCTGATACCGGTCCGAAACTCTAAGGGAGTGCCTTTCTGGCCCGATGCCAGGTCCGGTGGCAACGCCGAATATGGGCCTGCACAGAAGGCACTGAGAGCTCCTTCTCCTGAGAAGGAAACAGGGAGGTTGATAGCCATACAGGCACTGGAAGGGGACATCCCAGTGGCAGATGTGAAGAGTATTGTGGGCATACTCAACCCAAGGCAACTGAGAGGCCCAGGAGGTGGGGTTGGAAGAGACCAGACAGCGTAGCGTTGATTCCATCTTCTGGTTGGCTCTCTCCCACCTGACCATTGGATTGGGGGTGAAAACCAGATGTGAGACTGACCGTAGCTCCAATGGCCAAACAGAAGGACTTCCAGACAGCAGAGGTAAACTGAGGGCCACGGTCGGAAACGATATCACTGGGCAAACCGTGGACCCTGAAAACCTCCCTAACCAGGATCTCGGACGTCTCCGAGGCAGAGAGGGAAGCTTGGCAATAGGCACAAAGTGGGCGAACTTGCTGAATCTGTCCACGATAGTCAGAACGACCGTGTTCCCCTCAGAACCGGGCAACCCCGTGACGAAGTCCAGGGCCAGATGCGACCATGGTCGCCGGGAATAGGAAGGGGGTGAAGTAGTCCAGAGCTGGACGATTGGTACTCTTATTCTGCGCACACACTGGACAGGCAGCAACAAAACCCCGAGTATCCTCGGCCATGGCAGGCCACCAAAACGTCTGCGAGAAAAACGCCATAGTCCGAGCCACGCCAGGGTGACAAGCCATCTTGCTGGCGTGGGACCATTGAGGACAGCAGGGCGAACCGACTCAGGCACAAACAACCGACCGGGTGGACCGTTACGGGACCGGGCTGAGTCGAAGGGCCGGCAGCACCTCCTCTCAATCTTCCACAACTGCTCCCACCGACGCAGTTCGGGGGAGGATTGTCTCGGTCTTGGACCCACTCTCCTCCGTCTTGGAGAACATCCGGGACACGGCGTCCGCCTTGCCGTTCTTAGATCCAGGTCGAACGTCAGGGCAAACTTGAATCGTCGAAAAACAACGCCCACCTGGCCTGACGGGAGTTGAGACGTTTAGCCGATTGCACGTAAGCAAGATTCTTGTGGTCCGTCCAGACCATAAACGGTTGCTCCGCCCCCCTCCAACCAGTGGCGCCACTCCTCCAAGGCAAGTTTCACCGCGAGAAGCTCCCGGTTACCACATGCGTAATTCCTCTCCGCAGGCGAAAGGCGACGAGAGTAGTAGGCGCAGGGATGGAGTTTACTGTCCGTGGAGCATCGCTGCGACAGGATGGCGCCAACTCCCACATCAGACGCGTCCACTTCAACCCGCGAACTGACGGGCGTGTCGGTTGAGAGAGAATCGGTGCGTTGTGAATCGCCTCTTCAAATCCAGAAACGCTCGATCCGCTCCGGATTCCACTTGAAGGTCCTGATGCTGGAAGTCAAGGCAGTTAACGGACGGCCACACGGCTGTAATCCCGGATGAATCTGCGGTAGAAATTCGCAAACCCCAAAAATCTCTGGAGCTGCAATCTCGTACCGGGCTGGGCCCATTCCAGAACGCTCTAACCTTCTCCTGGTCCATCCTAATCTCTCCCCTGGAGATGATGTACCCGAGAAAGGATGTCGTGTGGGCGTGAAACTCGCACTTCTCGGCCTTCACAAACAGACGATTCTCCAACAATCGCTGCAGAACCTGCCGGACATGCTGGACGTGGTCGGAAGGTTCGCTTCGAGAAGATCAGAATGTCATCGCAGGTAAACAAACACAAAGAGACCCGATCATATCTCTCAGGGACGTCGTTCACCATACTCTGGAATACCGCTGGAGCATTGGTCAGTCCAAAGCGGCATCACCTGATACTCATGACCCATCGGTGTATTGAAACCCGTCAACCACTCGTCCCCCTCTCTGATCCGGGACCAGGTGATACGCATTGCGTAGGTCTAGCTTGGTGAACACCGTAGCACCCTGTAAGGAGTCGAAGGCAGAACTCATCAAGGGCAGGGGATACTTGTTCTTGACCGTGATGTCATTCAACCCCGATAATCAATCACGGTCGAAGAGAGCCATCCTTCTTACCCACAAAGAAGAATCCTGCCCCCAGGGGTGATGACGAGGAACGAACGAGACCAGCAGCTAGGGACTCCTTGATGTAGGTCTCCAACGCCTCACGTTCAGGTCGGGAGATACTGTATAACCTTCCCTTGGGGTAGACAGCTCCAGGGACCAGGTTGATGGCACAATCATATGGTCGGTGGGGGAGGGAGTGACAGAGCCTTCTGCTTACTGAAAACTTCCCCCAAATCGTGATATGTCTCGGGAACCAGGGACAAATCTGGGGGTTTAGCCTCAATCACCTGACTGGGAACCGAATGGGGGCAGGCAGTCTTGAGACAGTTAGCATGACAATCAAGGCTCCAACTCGTTACCTTGCCCGTCACCCAATCGAACGTGGGATTGTGTTCCTTCAGCCAGGGGTATCCAAGGACCAGAGGAACATGGGAAGACGGCAGAATGAAGAATGAAATCATCTCAGAATGATTCCCCGACAACGCATCTTAACCGGTTCAGTCCTCATCGTGATACGTGCGCAGACTACTGCCGTTCAGAGTGGTAGCTTCAATGGCTTCCGGCAATTGCTCCTTGGAAAGCCCCAGCTGTTCCACCAACTCGGCATCTAGAAAGCTTCCATCGGCACCTGAATCGATAAAAGCGTTAATCGCTAAGCTCTGATTCCTGTTCATAAGGGTAGCCGGGAAGCAACGGGGTCTGACAGAGGTATTGAGAGGTCGAAACTGCTCGCTAAAAGTCCTCCCAACTTTAGCGAGCCGCGCAGTTTGGCGACCCGACTGGATCCTGAGAAGCTGATCGGTTGGGCCGGGACCCATTGCTTCTCCCTCCTTCGCTCTCGGACTCGATTATCCACCCGAATAGACAAAGCTACCAAGCTGTCAGGTCACTAGGCTCGGATAGGAGATCAACTCATCCTTGAGCTGCTCCGACAGACCCTGGTAAAGGCCGCGCAGAGACTCCTCGTTCCACCCACTCTCCACAGCCAACGTCTTGAACTCGATCACGAAGTCGGCCACGCTGCGAGTTCCTTGGCGAAGCGAAACAGGCGCCTAGCTCGTCCCTCCCTCGGACGGAATGGTCGAAGAGCTTCCTCATCTCGGCCGTGAACCCCTGGTATGAAGCCATGCAGGGATCCTGTCGTTCCCAAACGGCTGAAGCCCACTCCAGCGCCGACCACGCAGCAACTCAATCACAAAGGCTATCCTAGCCTTGTCTGTGGCATAAGAGTAGGGCTGTAGATCGAACACTAGTCCACACTGCATAAGGAAGAACGGCATCTTCCCAGCTCTCCCTCATACTTATCCGGCGTCGGAACCTTGGGCTCACGGATGGACACAGCTTCAGAAGCGGCAGGCGAGATGGATGAAAGCGGTAGTGATCCTCCACCGGACACTTGCGTTGGTTCTGGACCTCCGTCAGACCGGTAGAAAGGTTCGAACTGCAACGCGATCTCCTGTAGTACCGTGCTGATGGCCCAACATCTTCTCCTGCTCGGGTAATAGCATGGCGAACAGAGTCCAGGTCCGCTGGGTTCATTACTGGCCGGATCGTTCTGTCACGGTTAACTAAGCCAGAACCCAGAAGCAGACCAGGACACGGTACGTGAGACAAAGGTGAGTGTTTATTTATAGAGTCGAGTGAAGCTGAATAATCCAGGGAACAGAGCGGGTGGCTGGATGGGTTGTTGAGGGTGCAGTGGTTGGTCGGTACTGGCTCGGCAGCCGCCGACCATCAGGCAGAGGTTGGGTGAAGGTTCCGGTGAGAGACTGCAGACAGAACAAAACGGAGGTGAGTACACAGCAAATCAACAAGGTGCAAAACAACAAAACTAACGCTAGAACTCAAAAGGCTGATACGCTGACAAACATACTGTTCATGGCTACCGATCCGGCAGGAACTGGATGTTGGGCCAGAGCCTAAGAAGGGTGATGATCAGGACCAGGTGTGCAGATTGCTGATGGGATGCAGGTGCGGAAAACCAGAGCGCTCCCCGGAGCGTTCCCGAACCCTCGGGAAACTGGAGAATACGAGCAGGAACACTAGTCACCAGACAGGACCCGACTCAGACAGCCGGGATCGTCACATATATAGCCAAGTTATCATAGACTCAGTACTGGTACCCCCTGTATATAGCCAAGTTATCATGGACTCAGTACTGGTACCCCCTGTATATAGCCAAGTTATCATGGACTCAGTACTGGTACCCCCTGTATATAGCCAAGTTATCGTGGACTCAGTACTGGTACCCCTGTATATAGCCGTTATCATGGACTCAGTACTGGTACCCCCTGTATATAGCCAAGTTATCATGGACTCAGTACTGGTACCCCCTGTATATAGCCAAGTTATCATGGACTCAGTACTGGTACCCCCTGTATATAGCCAAGTTATCGTTACTCATTGTGTATTTATTATTACTTTTATTATTACGTGTTCTACTTTTCTATTATTTCTCTATTGTCTTTCTCTCTGCATTGTGGGTAAGGGGCCCGTCAATCAGCATTCCACTGTTAGTCTACACCTGTTGTTTACCAAGATTTGATTTGAATGAGATGGGCTTCATCTGAAATGGCACCGATCCCCTTTATAGTGCACTAATATATGGGCCCTGGTCAAAAGTAGTGAACTATATAGGGGATAGGGTTCCATTTGGAACACAGCCATCGGCTCACCCTCTGAGGAAGGATGAGCTACCCAACAGAGCAGAACAGAACAGAACAGGACAGAACAGGACAGAACAGAACAGAACAGAACAGAGCAGAACAGAGCAGAACAGGACAGAACAGGACAGAACAGAACAGAACAGAGCAGAACAGAACAGAGCAGAACAGAACAGAGCAGAACAGAGCAGAACAGAACAGAACAGAGCAGAGCAGAACAGAACAGAACAGAGCAGAACAGAACAGAACAGAACAGAGCAGGACAGAACAGAACAGAGCAGAACAGAACAGAACAGAGCAGAACAGAACAGAACAGAACAGAGCAGAATAGAACAGAACAGAACAGAACAGAACAGAACAGAACAGAACAGAGCAGAACAGAGCAGAACACATTCACACATAAGTCTTCCCTTTGCACATAAGTACTAAGGAATTAATGATGTTTTAGAAGCTACATGTTGTGGTAGTCTATGTTGTAAGCAGTTCCTCAGAGTTACCTCATGAGCTATATGTGTGGTTATAAATGTGTTATAAACATATATAAATGTGTTATAAACAGACATGTGGGCAGGTGGCGCCTGTGTAAAACATATCAAATGTGATTATAGAGGTGTTATAATGCGTTATAACCTCAGCGGGGCTCTGTGGGCAGGTGGAGGCCTTCTACCCCAGCTGCAGCAGCATGGCCTCGGCCGCGTTCCGCTTCGCCACCTTCTCATTGGGCC
The DNA here is from genome assembly GCF_020615455.1 of Coregonus clupeaformis. NCBI lineage: Eukaryota > Metazoa > Chordata > Actinopteri > Salmoniformes > Salmonidae > Coregonus > Coregonus clupeaformis. The sequence continues at coordinate 9,778 of NW_025539121.1, forward strand.
CTGTTCCCGTGGTTACCTCGCCACACAACTTCACCTGTACAGACAACATAACCTTTATAATACACCTTCACAGACAACAGAACCTTTATAATACACCTTCACAGACAACATAACCTTTATAATACACCTTCACAGACAACATAACCTTTATAATACACCTTCACAGACAACATAACCTTTATAATACACCTTCACCTGTACAGAGAACAGACAGACAACATGACCTTTATGAGCCATTGTGGTGTTTATTTTCTAAAAGTTCACATCAACATTTCATCAGTCCTCATAGAAGGTAAAAAATATACATGAAAATGGAATGGTGTTGGGTCACTGTGAGCAAACAGACTGACACAGTGAACTAACATTCCAGAGCTGCAGTAGTCACTGTGAGCAAACAAAACGGCACCCTATTCCCCTAATGGCACCCAACTAGACTAGGCCGTGTGTCCAAAACGGCACCCTATTCCCTAATGGCACCCAACTAGACTAGGGCCCGTGTGTCCAAAACGGCACCCTATTCCCTAATGGCACCCAACTAGACTAGGGCTGTGTGTCCCAAATGGTGCCCTATTTCCCTATGGGCCCTGGTCAAAAGTAGTACACTACGTAGGGAATAGGGGTGCCTTTTTGGGATACAGCCTAACTGTCTCAGAGTTGTCACATCAGACCAAGCAGTAGTTAGAACAGACTGGCTGCCTCTGAAGGGGAACAATGTGGACAACAGACACACACAAGCAGGTCCTAATGCCTGAAAGACCCATGGAGAATGGGTTAGGGACTAAACGCTCGCCCAGCACTTCACAGATACTCTGCTCATGTGAAAGAGAGGGGGATTACGGAGAGAGGAGGAGGGAGAGAGAGAGGGGGAATTGAATAAGACAGGAGACAGAGGGAGGGACAAGGGGCAGGGAGAGTGACAGGACAATAAAAGAGAAAGTGAGACGGAAGGAGAGCGAGAGACACAGGAAGGAGAGCCAGAGACACAGGAAGGAGAGAGAGACACAGGAAGGAGAGCGAGAGACACAGGAAGGAGAGCGAGAGACACAGGAAGGAGAGCGAGACACAGGAAGGAGAGAGAGAGACACAGGAAGGAGAGAGAGAGAGACACAGAAGGAGAGCGAGAGACACAGGAAGGAGAGAGAGACACAGGAAGGAGAGAGAGAGGAAGAGAGTGTTCCAGAATGAGGATGTGACATAGCAAACACAGTGTTCTCAGGCAGAAAGCACAGCACCCAGCGACAGGCTTTATAAATGGATCACCAGTCCCGTCATAGTGGAGCAGTATTGATTCCGTCCCTCTCCTTGCCCCAACCTGGGCTTGAACCAGGGACCCTGGTCCACATCTAACAGTCACCCTCGAAGAATGTTACCCGTCGCTCCACAAAAGCCACGGCCCCTTGCAGAGCACGGAAACAACTACTTGAAGGTATCGGAGTGAGTGGCGTCACCCGATTGAAACGCTACTAGCATGCAACGCTAACTAGCTAGCCATTTCATACCGGTTACAATAGCGCACATTATACAAGATATACAGCAGTTTATAATTGACACTGTCTGTGTCCCAAATGGTATCCTATTCCCTTTATAGTACACTACTTTTGACCAGGGCAAATGGGAAATAGGGTGCCAATTGGGGACGCACATATTGAATAGCCTATAGAAGCAGGGATAACCTCTTTTCATTTTCATGTCATGTTGTGAATGCTGTATTACTTAAGGGCTGGCGTGGTGTTCAGAGAGCCTGCATCCAAAATGACACCCTATTCCCTATATAGTGCACTACTTTGGACCAGAGCCCTATGGCACCCTATTCCCTATATAGTGCACTACTTTGGACCAGAGCCCTATGGCACCCTATTCCCTATGTAGTGCACTACTTTGGACCAGAGAATGGCACCCTATTCCCTATATAGTGCACTACTTTGGACCAGAGAATGGCACCCTATTCCCTATATAGTGCACTACTTTGGACCAGAGCCACTATAAAGGGTATAGGGTGCCATTTGGGACGAAGTTCTTGCATGTTTCTCAGAATGCTTACTACCGCGATGCTCCGAGCACGGAAATTGTGTGAGGGTCGGAGTATGAGTCCAAATCAAAGTATGCCGAAACGGAGCACGGAGGTCGTTCTCTGATGTGTACTCCGCTTGTACATATTTTGAAGCATGCATCGATGCAAGCTTTAAACGGAAAGTATGCACAGAAAAATGACACAGCCACGTAAAAAATGACGCAACATTTCTTGAAATCCCGGCGGCCATCATTTTAGCTGAAGCAAAGAGAAAATACACTGAATTTCGTTATTAAATGTTACCTTTTCACATCTCATACGTTGCGTAACTACAATATTTTATCTTGATACGTTAACATAAACATGCTGTTAAGTTTGGCATGTTTACCTACCTACAATAACTCACGCCAATTTGCAAAGCCCATAAGTAAGTCAATAGGGCTAACTGGCTAGCTACTACTGTTAGCTAGCTAGCTAGCCACGAGATAATTGAATCTACCCCATTCATTCTAGGACATTCTTGCCTGTTAAACTATCTGGTTAGCTACATTATTACGATTCACATATACAGTATCTAGCTGATAGTTATGAAGTAAAACGTTGCTTTGTGTATATCTTGTTTCGTCTCTATTTCCATTGTCCTGGCTGGAAGAAAGTTTGGAGAATGGTTAAGTCCATAGTAAGTCAATAGGGCTAACTGGCTAGCTAGCTAGCCACAAATAATTGATAGCTAGCTACCCACGAAAAATGTACATCTACATTGCATAACGTTAGTTTTAGGCCATTTTTGCCTGTTTAACTAGCTAGATTATTCCGATTCACATGTAGCTAGCTGATAGTTATGAAGTATAATGTTTGCTTTGTGTATATCTTGTTTCGTCTCTATTGTCCTGGCTGGAAGAAGGTTCAGTGAACGGGGAGGTGCGGCGTGAGGTAATACATTAGGGGGGAGACCTGCTCAAATTGAATGTTTTAATGAGTTCTCCACACTCTCGTCCTCAAGAGAACGTCCTTGGAGAATGCACTCTGAGCGTGTGGAGCACAATAGGGTGCATATTGAGAAACACCGTGTGCCTTTCTAACCTTCACCTAATTACATACCCATGGATCTGATTTCCTCAGTCAATTGGTCAATCAGAAAGATCAATGAAGCGTAATCACGTCAGGGTTAGAAGGAAGCCATTAGGCTATAATACCAAAGCTTCAGGAACTTCTGTTCAAATTAACTGAGTACTAGACCTTGTGGATTAAAGGAGCGTATATACAGTATGCAGGCCTTTCTGTTCTTTACTAGAAGAACGTTCTGGAGGGGGTCAAAGAAACAAGATAAAGCAGGTTTAATTCCTGCGACTTGGATATGACTTGGATATGACTTGGATATGACTTGGATATGACTTGGATATGACTTGGATATGTTTCACTACATGTCCTCTCTGAACCATGGCAAACCCAGTTTAACTGTTTTATTTAACAAGCATAAAACAGCATTTTAATAGCATGAGGTCAGTGGGCTGTGTGTGTGTGTGTGTGTGTGTGTGTGTGTGTGTGTGTGTGTGTGTGTGTTGAATTGTACAGGACTATAAACAGACTGTATTCCTGGTTTAAACAGCGTGCTGTAAACCTGACAGATATACTGTACAAGACGAGAGAGAGAGAGACAGAGAGAGAGAGAGAGAAAGAGAGAGAGAGAGAGAGAAAGAGAGAGAGAGAGAGAGAGAGAGAGAGAGAGAGAGAGAGAAAGAGAGAGAGAGAGAGAGAGAGAGACAGAGAGAGAGAGAGAGAGAGAGAGAGAGAGACAGAGAGAAACAACAATTGTGCGGTTAAAATTGGCAAATAACACACACATTTCTTTCCACAGGGCCGTGGGGTGAGACAGGGATGCAGCTTATGCCCCACCCTCTTCAACATATATATCAACGAATTGGCGAGGGTACTAGAACAGTCTGCAGCACCTGGCCTCACCCTACTAGAATCTGAAATCAAATGTCTACTCTTTTGCTGATGATCTGGTACTTCTGTCACCAACCAAGGAGGGCCTACAGCAGCACCTAGATCTTCTGCACAGATTCTGTCGGACCTGGGCCCTAACAGTATATCTCAGTAAGACAAAAATAATGGTGTTCCAAAAAAGGTCCATTTGCCAGGACCACGAATACAAATTACATCTAGACACTGTTGCCCTAGAGCACACAAAAAACTATACATACCTCGGCCTAAACATCAGCACCAAAGGTAACTTCCACAAAGCTGTGAACGATCTGAGAAACAAGGCAAGAAGGGCCTTCTATGCCATCAAAAGGAACATAAAATTCGACATACCAATTAGGATCTGGCTAAAAATACTTGAATCAGTTATAGAATCCATTGCCCTTTATGGCTGTGAGGTCTGGGGTCCGCTCACCAACCAAGAATTCACAAAATGGGACAAACACCAAATTGAGCCTGTTTTTGCAGAATTCTGCAAAAATATCCTCTGTGTACAACGTAAAACACCAAATAATGCATGCAGAATTAGGCCGATACCCGCTAATTATAAAAAATCCAGAAAAGAGCTGTTAAATTCTATAACCACTTAAAAGGAAGCGATTCCCAAACCTTCCATAACAAAGCCATCATCTACAGAGAGATTAACATAGAGAAGAGTCCCCTAAGCAAGCTGGTCCTGGGGCTCCGTTCACAAACACAAACAGACCCCACAGAGCCCCAGGACAGCAACACAATTAGACCCAACCAAATCATGAGAAAACAAAAAGATAATTAATTGACACATTAATTAATTAATTAATTAATTAATTAATTAATTAATTAATTGACAAAAAAACAGAGCAAACTAGAACGCTATTTGGCCCAAACAGAGAGTACATAGTGGCAGAAAACCTGATCACTGTGACTGACCCAAACTTACACCACTGTGTACACCACAGTTATGAATCATTGAGTGTTAGTGTACTGTACACTACAGTTATGAATCATTGAGTGTTAGTGTACT
>NW_025539122.1:0-12500 GCF_020615455.1 Coregonus clupeaformis
ATAAAATCAATTTAAATTACAGGTTGTAATGCAACAAAATAGGAAAACGCCAAGGGGGATGAATAGTTTTGCAAGGCACTGTATATATATATATACAGTGAGGGAAAAAAGTATTTGATCCCCTGCTGATTTGTACATGTCACGATCGTCTAGAACAGGAGACCAATGCGCAGCGTTGCGAGTGAACATAGTATATTTATTAAATACTCACACGAGCAAAACAAACAAACAACGAATCCGTGACGTCTGTGGTACAACACGCACACACACGAACAAAATCCACAACCCGAAAGGAAAACAGATAGATTAAATATGGCTCCCAATCAGAGACAAACAGCCGACAGCTGACACTCGTTTGCCTCTGATTGGGAGTCACACCGCAAACATAGAAATAAACCACCTAGAACACCCACCAGAGAAAACCGAAAACATAGAATGAACACACCCTGGTTCAACATAATGAGTCCCCCCAGACCAGGGTGTGACAGTACCCCCTAAAGGCGCGGACTGTGACCGCGCCTAAATACGAGCAAAACAGGGGGAGGGCTGGGTGGGCATTCTTCATCGGCGGCCCGGCTCCGGGCTTGATCCCCCACTTCCTCTCCAACCCCCCCAAAGTACTCCTGGTCCTGTCTAGCCCCCGCTGGCCGGAGCCGGACTGACGACACGCGCCCTGGCTTGGTGCGTGGAGCAGGAATGGACCGGAATGGGCTGGCGACGCACACCACTGACTTGGTGCGGAGAGCAGGGACGAGCCGGACAGGGCTGACGAGACGCACCACAGACTTGGTGCGGGAAGCTTGGATGGGCCGGACTGGGCTGGCGACGCGCACCGTATCCCTGGTGCGAGTGGCCGGAACAGGCCGGTTCGGGCGGCGACGCGCACCGTATCCCTGGTGCGAGTGGCCGGAACAGGCGGGTCGGGCTGGCGACGCACACCGTATCCCTGGTGCAGTGGCCGGAACAGGCCGGTCGGGCTGGCGACGCGCACCGTATCCTTGGTGCGAGTGGCCGGAACAGGCCGGGTCGGGCTGGCGAGCGCGCACCGTATCCCTGGTGCGAGGTCGGAACAGGCCGGGTCGGGCTGGCGACGCGCACCGTATCCTTGGTGCGGGAGCAGGCACAGGCCGGGCTGGGCTGGGGGACGTGCACCACAGGCTCCATGCGAGGAACAGGAACAGACAGGACCGCGACTGAGGACACACACCCCTGGCCCTACACGGGGATCAGGAACGGGCCGGACGGACTGGTAACACACCCCAGTACCCTTGGCCGTGCCTCTACACCTTCCTTCCCCTTCGTGACCAGTGGCCCCCCTTAACCTGGCGGCCCTATCTGCCAACCTCCTGCACCTCCTCCAACCCGCACACCTGCTGCCCCGACGTCGTGAGCCCCCTAAAAATTTTCTGGGGGTCTCTCTCCCCGTGGACCAGGCCTCCATCATTCTCGCCCATTCTCGCTCCTCTGTTTCCACCATCGCCTTCAGCTCCTGGACACGCTGCTTGGTCTGGTCTTGGTGGGATTTTCTGTCACGATCGGTCTAGAACAGGAGACCAATGCGCAGCTTGCTAGAGTGAACATAGTATATTTATTAAATACTCACACGAGCAAAACAAACAAACAACGAATCGTGACGTCTGTGGTACAACACGCACACACACGAACAAAATCCCACAACCCGAAAGGAAAACAGATAGATTAAATATGGTCCAATCAGAGACAAACAGCGACAGCTGACACTGTTTGCCTCTGATTGGGAGTCACACCAGCAAACATAGAAAATAAACCACCTAGAACACCCACCAGAGAAACCGAAACATAGAATGAACACATCCTGGTTCAACATAATGAGTCCCGAACCAGGTGTGACAGTACATTTGCCCACTGACAAAGAAATGATCAGTCTATAATTTTAATGGTAGGTTTATTTGAACAGTGAGAGACAGAATAACAACAAAAAAATCCAGAAAAACGCATGTCAAAAATGTTAAAAATTGATTCTGTATTTTAATGAGGGAAATAAAGTATTTGACCCCCTCTCAATCAGAAGATTTTGGCTCCCAGGTGTCTTTTATACAGAAACAAGCTGAGATTAGGAGCACACTCTTAAAGGGAGTGCTCCTAATCTCAGCTTGTTACCTGTATAAAAGACACCTGTCCACAGAAGCAATCAATCAATCAGATTCCAAACTCTCCACCATGGCCAAGACCAAAGAGCTCTCCAAGGATGTCAGGACAAAATTGTAGACCTACACAAGGCTGAATGGGCTACAAGACCATAGCCAAGCAGCTTGGTGAGAAGGTGACAACAGTTGGTGCGATTATTCGCAAATGGAAGAAACACAAAATAACTGTCAATCTCCCTCGGCCTGGGGCTCTATGCAAGATCTCACCTCGTGGAGTTGCAATTATCATGAGAACGGTGAGGTATCAGCCCAGAGGATCTTGTCAATGATCTCAAGGCAGCTGGGACCATAGTCACCAAGAAAACAATTGGTAACACACTACGCCGTGAAGGACTGAAATCCTGCAGCGCCTGCAAGGTCCCCTGCTCAAGAAAGCACATATACAGGCCCGTCTGAAGTTTGCCAATGAACATCTGAATGATTCAGAGGAGAACTGGGTGAAAGTGTTGTGGTCAGATGAGACCAAAATGGAGCTCTTTGGCATCAACTCAACTCGCCGTGTTTGGAGGAGGAGGAATGCTGCCCATGACCCCAAAGAACACCATCCCCACCGTCAAACATGGAGGTGGAAACATTATGCTTTGGGGGTGTTTTTCTGCTAAGGGGACAGGACAACTTCACCGCATCAAAGGGACGATGGGCCGGGGCCATGTACCGTCAAATCTTGGGTGAGAACCTCCTTCCCTCAGCCAGGGCATTGAAAATGGGTCATGGATGGGTATTCCAGCATGACAATGACCCAAAACACACGGCCAAGGCAACAAAGGAGTAGCTCAAGAAGAAGCACATTAAGGTTCTGGAGTGGCCTAGCCCAGTCTCCAGACCTTAATCCATAGTGGAGGGGGAGCTGAAGGTTCGAGTTGCCAAACGTCAGCCTCAAAACCTTAATGACTTGGAGAAGATCTCGCAAAGAGGAGTGGGACAAAATCCTCCTGAGATGTGTGCAAACCTGGTGGCCAACTGGTCTGACCTCTGTGATTGCCAACAAGGGTTTTGCCATCAAGTACTAAGTCATGTTTTGCAGAGGGGTCAAATATTATTTCCCTCATTAAAATGCAAATCAATTTATAACATTTTTTGACATGCTTTCTCCTGGATTTTGTTGTTGTTATTCTGTCTCTCACTGTTCAAATAAACCTACCATTAAAATTATAGACTGATCGCTGTCTTTGTCAGTGGGCAAACGTACAAAATCAGCAGGGGATCAAATACATTTTTCCCTCACTGTAAATATACAGTATACATATAGTATGTACGTGCGTGTGTGTGCGTGAGTGCCTACAGTACATGCATGCTAAATGGCAGAGTTCTGCTGAATGGTTTCGTGGCTGCATACAGTATATCCAAGTATTTAGTATTTCACACTGAGGAATATCACTCTCTCCCCTCTTAACCATAGCATCTAGATCAGATTAGATAAACAGGTAGGAGCAAAGAGAGCGGCTAGGTTTTGACAGACCGGTAAAGTAACGTCTCTCCAAGCAGCATTGTGCCAGGCAGGCAGCATTTTGAAAGGCATGTAATTTCATTTCATGTGTAAATATCTGTTTGATGTCAGGGAGTGTAGAAGCACAGAAGGCAGGGCTGACAGCTCTCTAACAGGCAATTACGCTCTTGTGGTTCACAGGTGATGAGTTCCCAGTACACACCGCAATCACCAACGTGCAACACACACACACACACACACACACACACACACACACACACACACACACACACAGGACATAACCTATAGTACATTGGCCTATAGTACCAGTCAGAGGAGGGAGACTGCTGCTCAGAGGACAGACGCGCACTGGAGGAGAAGCTGCTGTATAGCTGAGGAGGATTCAACAGATTGCATGTTATGATAATAATAATTTGCTAAATATATAAAACACTTTTCAGGATTTCCTAATTTCTTCTTCTTTAAAGGACATAACCCTATGGGCCCTGGTCAAAAGTAGTGCACAATAAAGGTTATAGGCTGCCATTGGGGACACAGTTTAATGTTGCTCATTGCTCTTGATTTGGCTGGGCTTCACTAGCTAATTGTCTCTGCTAATCAGCTGTTGGCCAAGCTACAAAAGAGCTTTTAAAGCCTGTGAATTCACGTTGCTAACCGGTGGACAGTGTAGACAGTGTGCGCTGACAATAATGTGAAAGAGAGGCTACAAATATATGTTATCTGAAAGCAGAAAACTTCCCCAGCCGCACGCACTCTCCTATTCAGAGCAGAAAACTAAGCTAGGAAGCGGATTGTCTGGCTTTGAAAAGGCGTGAAAGTGAAAAGCGAAAGCGTATGCAGGGGAACTTGTAAGTGTTGGGATATGTCCCAAAAGGGGTCCTATAGGCCCTGGTCAAAAGTAGTGCACTATATAGGGAATAGAGTACCATTTGGTAAGAATCCTTGGCAAAAACAGAATGTCAATAGGCAGAGGTAGGAATGTGTTCACTAATTGGAAAACTCTTCAAAGGGCATCTGACTCTAAGGCGGCATCCCAAGTAGCACCCTATTCCTTATGGGCCTTGGTCAAATATAGTGCCCAAGTGAATAGGGTGCCATTTAAGATTAAGCCCAAGTCTTTTAGTATCCTTTAACAACACAGAGCATTCACAGTGCAGGAGTCAGCAGGCTGGTGTCTCCTCTCCATTAATGAATTATTACTTAATTATTTCAATTTGCTCAGATAGGGAGGCGTAATGGCATATAGCTTGTATCACTATGGCAAAACTAGTTTTCCAACTCATCTCTCCCCCCTCTTCATTCATAGCCTTTCCCCCTGAAATGATGGTGGTGGTGATGTTATCCAATCCAGGGGTGTACTGGATCTCCAACCTCACGCTCGCTCACCCCACAGCTCTACCCCCCAAAATACATGTATCTCCTAGATCTATCCCCCAGTGTCAACCCCTGTAATGAGTTTTACACATTTCACAATGAAAAATAGTCCAAATGCTGAGAGACTCTTTGAAGTTAAAGTGCAGGGAGTTCTTTAATGTATTCGCAAATGAGCTCACAAATCTGGGAGGCACCAGCCCAGCATCAGGGAGGTGATGGAGGGGAGCTGCCAGAGATGTGTTATGTAGGCTGCTAGGGAGCATCACATTATGTGTCCCAAAATGGCACCCTATTCCCTTTGGGCTTTGGTCATAAGTAGTGCACTAAATAGTGAATAGGGTGCCATTTGGGACACAACCATTGCGTTGCTTTACTACATAATATGATTATGTATCAGGGACATGTGACTGACTGTGAGACACACATCTATTAAAACAATTCCATATACAGTGAGGGAAAAAAGTATTTGATCCCCTGCTGATTTTGTACGTTTGCCCACTGACAAAGAAATGATCAGTCTATAATTTTAATGGTAGGTTTATTTGAACAGTGAGAGACAGAATAACAACAACAAAATCCAGAGAAACGCATGTCAAAAATGTTATAAATTGATTTGCATTTTAATGAGGGAAATAAGTATTTGACCCCTCTGCAAAACATGACTTAGTACTTGGTGGCAAAACCCTTGTTGGCAATCCCCACAGAGGTCAGACGTTTCTTGTAGTTGGCCACCAGGTTTGCACACATCTCAGGAGGGATTTTGTCCCTCACTCTCTTGCAGATCTTCTCCAAGTCATTAAGGTTTCGAGGCTGACGTTTGGTAACTCGAACTTTCAGCTCCCTCCACAGATTTTCTATGGAATTAAGGTCTGGAGACTGGCTAGGCCACTCCAGAACCTTAATGTGCTTCTTCTTGAGCCACTCCTTTGTTGACTTGGCCGTGTGTTTTGGGTCGTTGTCATGCTGGAATACCCATCCACGACCCGATTTTCAATGCCCTGGCTGAAGCGAAGGAGGTTCTCACCCAAGAGTTGACGGTACATGGCCCTGTCCATCGTCCCCTTTGATGCGGTGAAGTTGTCCTGTCCCGTGGTCCTCTGTAGCTCAGCTGGTAGAGCACGGCGCTTGTAACGCCAAGGTAGTGGGTTCGATCCCCGGGATCACCCATACACAAAATTTATGCACGCATGACTGTAAGTCGCTTTGGATAAAAGTGTCTGCTAAATGGCATATTATATTATTAGCAGAAAAACACCCCCAAAGCATAATGTTTCCACCTCCATGTTTGACGGGTGGGGATGGTGTCCTTGGGGTCATAGGCAGCTCATTCCTCCTCCCTCCAAACACGTTGAGTTGATGCCAAAGAGCTCAATTTTGGTCTCATCTGACCACAACACTTTCACCCAGTTCTCCTCTGAATCATTCAGATATTAATTGGCAAACTTCAGACGGGCATGTATATGTGCTTTCTTGAGAATGGGGACCTTCTGCGGGCGCTGCAGGATTTCAGTCCTTCACGGCGTAGTGTGTTACCAATTGTTTTCTTGGTGACTATGGTCCCAGCTGCCTTGAGATCATTGACAAGATCCTCCCGTGTAGTTCTGGGCTGATACCTCACCGTTCTCATGATTATTGCAACTCCACAAGGTGAGATCTTGCATGGAGCCCCCAGGCCGAGGGAGATTGACAGTTATTGTGTTTCTTCCATTTGCGAATAATCGCACCAACTGTTGTCACCTTCTCACCAAGCTGCTTGGCGATGGTCTTGTAGCCAATTCCAGCCTTGTGTAGGTCTACAATCTTGTCCCTGACATCCTTGGAGAGCTCTTTGGTCTTGGCCATGATGGAGAGTTGGGAATCTAATTGATTGATTGCTTCTGTGGACAGGTGTCTTTTATACAGGTAACAAGCTGAGATTAGGAGCACTCCCTTTAAGAGTGTGCTCCTAATCTCAGCTCCTGTACCTGTATAAAAGACACCTAGGAGCCAGAAATCTTTCTGATTGAGAGGGGATCAAATACTTATTTCCCTCATTAAAATGCAACTAAATTTATTTTAAAAAATTTGACATGCGTTTTCTGGATTTTTTTGTTGTTATTCTGTCTCTCACTGTTCAAATAAACCTACCATTAAAATTATAGACTGATCATTTCTTTGTCCAGTGGGCAAACGTATCAAAATCAGCAGGGGATCAAATACTTTTGCCTCCCTCCCCCCAGTTTAGACAGGACTTAGACTCTTCTGGGGTTAAGATTACGATCACTTGTCTTAACCTATTTCTCATTCACAATGGTGTAAAGTACTTAAGTAAAAATACTTTAAGTCGTTTTTGGGGGTATCTGTACTTTACTTTACTATATATATTTTGACAACTTTACTTTTACTTCACTACATTCCTAAAGAAAATAATTTACTTTCTACTCCATACATTTCCCTGACACCCAAATGTATCGTATATATTTTGGATGCTTAGGAGGACACAATTATCAAGAGAACATCCCTGGTCATCCCTACTGCCTCTGATCTGGCGGACTCACTAAACACACATGCTTCGCTTTGTAAATTATGTCTGAGTGTTGGAGTGTGCCCCCCTGGCTTTCCGTAATTTAAAAAACAAGAAAATGGTGCTGTCTAGTTTGCTTAATATAAGGAATTTTTAATAATTTATACTTTTACTTTTGATACTTCAGTATATTTAAAACCAAGTACTTTTAGACTTTTACTCAAGTAGTATTTTACCGGATGACTTTCACTTTTACTTGAGTCATTTTCTATTATGGTATATTTAATTTTACTCAAGTATGACAAATTGGGTACTTTTTCCACCACTGCACATTCACCCTATTTTGATTTTTCTTCCATTTATGAATGTTTGATTACACTCATTGCTTAGATTTTTACCTTCATTGTAATTGTTGAAGAGTACTGTTAGTTTATTGGGGTGTTTCCCAAGTGGCACCTTATTCCATATAGTGCAGACCTGGTTTCAAATATTATTTCAGGTATTTCAATTACTTTTTCAATCCATTTCAAAACAAATATTTTAACATTGGAATGTGTTTGGAAATACTAAATACACTGACTCAAATACACTCCCATGCATTTAACCCAGGAATTTGAAAATAGTATTTGGAAATAAGTATTTTAAAATACTTTAAAAATACAACTTGGTCAACTATTTGGTTCTTCCAATAACCATTCAAATACTCAAATAAAAGTACTTGTTTCGGGCTGTGTATTTGAAAATACTCAAATACACAGAAAAAAAGTATTTAAATAACGAATATAAAAATAAACATGTATTTGTACCCAGGTCTGATATAGTGCGCTACTTTTGACCAGAGCCCTTTATATAAAGTGAATAGGGTGCCATTTGGGATGGAACCTTACTGTCATGGTGATGGGTATTGTAGGAATTTAGCTAATGGGCTGTGCAGTCTGAAAGTATGTTCAAACAGCACACACACACATCATGCTTCTCTCATTTGGGGGTGCAGCCCAAAGTTAACTCAGAGAGTACTTGAAAAAGGTCTCTGAAGGAATCAACATAATACACATGCAGCATTACAATGAGTGTGTGCTGGTGTTATCTTTCCTACAATGAACTTCTGGGGTGTGTCACAATAATACTCATTCCTCCTGAAGTTTGCACTTGTTCACTACTTCCCACACATCAAACATTGGATTGGTGGGAGGCATGGGCTAGTCAGAGTTTCCACCTATTTACAGTGCATTCGAAAGTATTCAGACCCCTTTACTTTTCCACATTTTGTTACGTAACAGTCTTATTCTAAAATTTATTAAATTGTTTTTTTCCCCTCATCAATCTACACAAAATACCCCATAATGACAAAGCAAAAACAGTTTTTTAGAAATTTTGGCAAATAACAAAATAAAACTAAACTGAAATATCATATTTACATAAGTATTCAGACCTGTAAGGGTTGGTGTGAGGTGTGGCCCAGTTGTGGTGCAGAATAGACAGTAGGCAGTGGGCAGAGATGGCGAAACAAGTATCTTTACTGATGGTCCCGAAGCCAGGATACAAAACAACAGACTTTACACGAAAAAGAAAGGCGGAGCAAATAAGACTCCAAAAAACAGGCTGACAGCCAAAATACGAAATACTAACTGTGACTGAAATAATAAATAAACAGGGAGAACACTTCTCACGTACATGTCCATACGTCCCGGGGCGATCAGACACTGATTAGTACTGCTTGGCATAGTGAAACAGCAGAGAAAACTGGAGCAAGGGAACTCAGGGAAGTGAGGGCATAAATACACAGGTGAACAGGTAGACACAGGTGACACCAATAGGAAAATGATTAGTCCAGACTGTAGAGTGAGGAGGTGCCTAAGGTTGTCGGAGGATGAAACCTAGTGGGTCGCTCCCGAACTGCGACCCCTCCTGTAACACAGACCCTTTTACTCAGTACTTTGTTGAAAAACCTTTGGCAGTGATTACAGCCTCGAGTCTTATAATATAATAATAATATAATATATAATAATAATAATATAAAAATAATATGCCATTTAGCAGACGCTTTTATCCAAAGCAACTTACAGTCATGTGCGCATACATTTTTTAAACGTATCGGGTGGCCCCCGGGATCGAACCCACTACCCTATGCTTACATGCGCCATGCTCTACCAATTGAGCTACAGAGGATTCTTCTTGGGTATGATGCTGACAAGCTTGCACTACCTGTTTTCCTCTCTGCAGATCCTCTCAAGCTCTGTCAGGTTGGATGGGGAGTGTTCCACTCAAGGACATTCAGAGACATTTTAGGTCTCTCCAGAGATGTTCGATTGGGTTCAAGTCCGGGCTCTGGCTGGGCCACTCAAGGACATTCAGAGACTATTTTTAGGTCTCTTCAGAGATGATCGATTGGGTTCAAGTCCGGGCTCTGACTGGGCCACTCAAGGACATTCAGAGACTTGTCCCCGAAGCCATTCCTGCGTTGTCTTAGCTGTGTGCTTCGCTCGTTGTCCGGTTGGAAGGTGAACCTTCACCCCAGTCTGAGGTCCTGAGCGCTCTGGAGCAGGTTTTCATGAAGGATCTCTCTGTACTTTGCTCCGTTCCTTTGCCTCGATCCTGACTAGTCTCCCAGTCCATGCCTCTCTGAAAAACATCCCCACAGCATGATGCTGCCACCACCATGCTTCTACCGTAGGGATGCTGCCAGGTTTCCTCCAGGACGGACGCTTGGCATTCAGGCCAAAGAGTTCAATCTTCGTTTCATCAGACCAGAGAATCTTGTTTCTCATGGTCTGAGAGTCTTTAGGTGCCTTTTGGCAAACTCCAAGTGGGCTGTCATGTGCCTTTTTTACTGAGGAGTGGCTTCCATCTGGCCACTACCATAAAGGCCTGATTAGTGGAGTGCTGCAGAGATGGTTGTCCTTCTGGAAGGTTCTCCCATCTCCACAGAGGAACTGTAGAGCTCTCTCAGAGTGACCATGGGGGTTCTTGGTCACCTCCCTGACCAAGGCCCTTCTCCCGATTGCTCAGTTTGGCAGGGCGGCCAGCTCTAGGAGTCTTGGTGGTTCCAAACTTCTTCCATTTAAGAATGATGGAGGCCACTGTGTTCTTGGGGACCTTCAATGCTGCAGAAATGTTTTGGTACCCTCTCCAGATCTGTCCCTTGACACAATCCTGTCTCAGAGCTCTACGGACAATTCCTTCTACCTCATAGCTTGGTTTTTGCTCTGACATGCACTGTCAACTGTGGTACCTTATATAGACAGGTGTGTGCCTTTCCAAATAATGTCTAATCAATCGAATTTACCACAGGTGGACTCCAATCAAGTTGCAGAAACATCTCAAGGATGATCAATGGAAACAGGATGCACCTGAGCTCAATTTCGAGTCTCATAGCAAAGGGTCTGAATACTTATGTAAATAAGGTACTTCTGTTTTCGTTTTGTCATTATGGGGTATTGTGTGTAGATTGCTGATGAAAAAAAAGATTTACTACATTTTAGAATAAGGCTGTAACATAACAAAATGTGGAAAAAGTCAAGGGGTCTAAATACTTTCGAAGGCACCAGTCATTTCCTTTTCAATTCAGTGAAGGA
Source organism: Coregonus clupeaformis (assembly GCF_020615455.1). Classification (NCBI taxonomy): domain Eukaryota; kingdom Metazoa; phylum Chordata; class Actinopteri; order Salmoniformes; family Salmonidae; genus Coregonus; species Coregonus clupeaformis. Next base: position 11,086 of record NW_025539122.1, read on the forward strand.
AAGTGAACTAATGCCCACTTTAGAGAAAGAAGAGATAATTGAGACATAACCCTCGGTTCTCAGACCAACTTCCCCGTCCCCTCTGTGTCCATATCCTGCCTTGTAATCCAACATCCACTGTAACTCCTGCTTTATTGGTCTCCTGAGCACTCACCCAAAGTTTGCTGAGCACTTTCTGGATAAAGAGAGGACCCCAGTTAGAGAGAGATGAAGGAAAAGAGGAGAGTTTTTACTGTACAACCGATCATAGCTTGTGTCCCCAAATGGCACCCTATTCCCTACATAGTGACCACTTTTGACCAGAGTTGTGGACTAAGTTGTGCACTATATAGGGCATAGGGTTGGTTCCATTTGGGACTCAGCCCTATTCCCTTTTCCTCACAGTTAGAAAATCACTGGAAAGGCCTCTTCATCTCTTCAAAGCCCTGTGCATGTCTAACATCGTGAAAAATGTATAAGGTTCATTTCAAATAGAGATGAGGTTGTTTTTCCTTCCCTTCCCCCCCACCTCAGTCTATTTCAGCCCCTCCATGTTCCAACAGGGACCTCTTCAGAGGGATGGAGCTCTGGTAATGTTGTGTCCCAATTGGCACCTTATTCCCTGTATAGTGCACTTCTTTTGCACTACTTTGGTCAAAAGTAGTGCACTATATAGGGAATAGGGTGTTATTTGGCATGCACATGTTCAGCCCCTCTGTGTATCAATAGGGACCTCTCCTTCAGAGAGAGATGAAGCTGGGATAATTGAAGATGGTGCTAATAATTCTCTCTCCTGTTCAATGTGATAGTCACGGACAGATATGCTGTTCTGCCATGATGGGAGAAACGTCTGAGGTGACTCCTGGGTGTTTGCTCACTTTTTCCCACTAGAGATAATGGTTTGGAGAGAAGGATATAGAGAGAGGGATAGAGAGAGAGGGATATATAGAGAGGAATATATAGATGGATATAGAGAGGGATATATGAGAGGGATATAGAGAGGTGGGGTTATAGAGAATGATAGAAGTAACTCTCTGACCATAGGATATCTGTCTTTAATGCCTAATAGTCCACCATGATGGTCCATTACCTACTTTCTTCTTTTTAAATGTTAAGAAATCGCCAACTTTGTCCACACCCAGCAGGTGATCTACTATGAATGGCTGAAGGTGGGTTTGATCTGCCTGTCTGTGGTATTAGTCTACAAGGTTCTCTACCAGTGCTGTTGGTACGTTAGCTGTTTTGGTCTTGTCTTCGTCTGTTACACGACTGTGCTGCCATGAGAATGGCTTCAGGGCTGTATTATGATTGTTGATTGTATCTGACCCTCAACACCAAGGGTATTTGTTCTCCTCTCCATGCTCCTAAAGACAAGCTCTCTCCCATATTCACTCTGACCAACTTTCTCCTTCTCTTTCCTTCTCCCCCCCTCTATC
>NW_025539123.1:0-14760 GCF_020615455.1 Coregonus clupeaformis
ATCGGCAGTCTGAGTCGGGTCCTGTCTGTGGACTAGTTTTTTCTGCTCGTGATCTCCAGTTTCCCGAGGGTTCTGGAACGCTCCGGGGAGCTCTCTTGATTCCGGCACCTGCATCCCATCAGCAATCTGCACACCTGGTCCTGATCATCACCCTTCTTAGGCTCTGGCCTAACATCCATTCCCTGCCGGATGTTAGCCATGAACAGTAGGTTTACCAGAGTATCAGTCTTAGAGCCTAGCGTTAGTTTTGTTGTTTTTGCACCTTGTTGTTTACTTACCTCCGTTTTGTTCCATCTGCAGTCACCCGTCCGGAACCTTCATCCAACCTCTGCCTGGTGGTAGGGCGGCTGCCCGACTCCATGATGGGATCAACCACTGCACCCACAACAACTAATCAAGCGCCGCCCGCTCTGTTCCCTGGATTATTCAGCATCACTCTTGAATTGTAAATAAACACTCAACTTCGTTTCAACTTACCTTGTCCTGGTCTGCTTCTGGGTTCTGGCTTGCAACTCGTGACAGAACGATCCGGCCAGTAATGAACCCAGCGGACTGGACTCTGTTCGCCATGCCATTACCCAGCAGGAGAAGATGTTGGGCCATCATAGCACGGTACTACAGGAGATCGCGTTGTCAGTTCGGGAACCTTTCTACCGGTCTGACTGGAGGTCCAGAACCAACGCCAGTTTCGGTGGAGGATCCACTACCGGTTTCACCCATCTCGCCTGCCGCTTCTGGAGCTGTGTCCTTCCGTGAGCCCAAGGTTCGACGCCGGATAAATATGAGGGGGAGCTGGGAAGATGCCGTTCCTTCCTTATGCAGTGTGGATTAGTGTTCGATCTACAGCCCTACTCTTATGCCACAGACAAGGCTAGGATAGCCTTTGTGATTGAGTTGCTGCGTGGTCGAGCGCTGGAGTGGGCTTCAGCGTTTGGGAACGACAGGATCCCTGCATGGCTTCATACCAGGGTTCACGGCCGAGATGAGGAAGCTCTTGACCATTCCGTCCGAGGGAGGGACGCAGCTAGGCGCCTGTTTTCGCGCCAAGGAACTCGCGAGCGTGGCCGACTTCGTGATCGAGTTCCAAGACGTTGGCTGTGGAGAGTGGGTGGAATGAGGAGTCTCTGCAAGCGGCCTTTTACCAGGGTCTGTCGGAGCAGCTCAAGGATGAGTTGATCTCCTATCCGGAGTTACCAAGTGACCTGGACAGCTTGGTAGCCTTGTCTATTCGGGTGGATAATCGAGTCCGAGAGCGAAGGAGGGAGAAGCAATGGGTTCCGTCCCAACCGATCAGCTTCTCAGGTTCCAGTCGGGTCGTCAAACTCGCGGCTCGCTAAAGTTGGGAGGACTTTTAGCGAGCCAGTTTCGACCTCTCAATACCTCTGTCAGACCCCCGTTTCCGGCTACCCTTATGAACAGGAATCAGAGCTTAGCGATTAACGCTTTTATCGATTCAGGTGCCGATGGAAGCTTTCTAGATGCCGAGTTGGTGGAACAGCTGGGGCTTCAAGGAGCAATTGCGGAAGCCATTGAAGCTACCACTCTGGACGGCAGTAGTCTGGCACGTATCACGATGAGGACTGAACCGGTTAAGATGCTGTTGTCGGGGGAATCATTCTGAGATGATTTCATTCTTCATTCTGCCGTCCTTTCCCATGTTCCTCTGGTCCTTGGATACCCCTGGCTGAAGGAACACAATCCCATTCGATTGGGTGACGGGCAAGGTAAACGAGTTGGAGCCTTGATTGTCATGCTAACTGTCTCAAGACTGCTCCTGTCCCCATTCGGTTCCCAGTCAGGTGATTGAGGCTAAACCCCCAGATTTGTCCCTGGTTCCCGAGACATATCACGATTTGGGGAAGTTTTCAGTAAGCAGAAGGCCCTGTCACTCCCTCCCCATCCGACCACATATGATTGTGCCATCAACCTGTTCCCTGGAGCTGTCTACCCCAAGGGAAGGTTATAAGTATCTCCCGACCTGAACGTGAGGCTTGGAGACCTACATCAAGGAGTCCCTAGCTGCTGGTCTCGTTCGTCCCTCGTCATCACCCCCGGGGCAGGATTCTTCTTTGTGGGTAAGAAGGATGGCTCTCTTCGACCGTGCATTGATTATCGGGGTTGAATGACATCACGGTCAAGAACAAGTATCCCTGCCCTTGATGAGTTCTGCCTTCGACTCCTTACAGGGTGCTACGGTGTTCACCAAGCTAGACCTACGCAATGTCGATCACATGGTCCGGATCAGAGAGGGACGAGTGGTTGACGGGTTTCAATACACCGATGGGTCACTTCGAGTATCAGGTGATGCCGTTTGGACTGACCAATGCTCCAGCGGTATTCAGAGTATGGTGAACGACGTCCTGAGAGATATGATCGGTCTCTTTGTGTTTGTTTACCTGGATGACATTCTGATCTTCTCGAAGGAACCTTCCGACCACGTCCAGCATGTCCGGCAGGTTCTGCAGCGATTGTTGGAGAATCGCCTGTTCGTGAAGGGCCGAGAAGTGGAGTTTCACGCCCACACGACATCCTTTCTCGGGTACATCATCTCCAGGGGAGAGATTAGGATGGACCAGGAGAAGGTTAGAGCGGTTCTGGAATGGGCCCAGCCCGGTGCGAGATTGCAGCTCCAGAGATTTTTGGGGTTTGCGAATTTCTACCGCAGATTCATCCGGGGATTACAGCCGTGTGGCCGCTCCGTTAACTGCCTTGACTTCCGGTATCAGGACCTTCAAGTGGAACCGGAGGCGGATCGAGCGTTTCTGGATTTGAAGAGGCGATTCACCAGCGCACCGATTCTCTCTCAACCGGACACGGCCCGTCAGTTCGTCGTTGAAGTGGACGCGTCTGATGTGGGAGTTGGCGCCATCCTGCCGCAGCGATGCTCCACGGACAGTAAACCCATCCCTGCGCCTACTACTCTGCGTCGCTTTCGCCTGGAGAGGAATTACGATGTGGGTAACCGGGAGCTTCTCGCGGTGAAACTTGCCCTTGGAGGAGTGGCGCCACTGAGTTGGAGGCGGAGCAACCGTTTATTGTTGGACTGACCACAAGAATCTTGCTTTACGTGCAATCGGCACTCAACTCCCGTCAGGCCAGGTGGGCTTGTTTTTCGGACGATTCAAGTTTTCCTGGACGTTCCGACCTGGATCTAAGAACGGCAAGGCGGACGCTTGTCCCGGAGGTTCTCCAAGACGGAGGAGAGTGGGTCCAAGACCGAGACAATTCTCCCCCGGAACTGCGTCGTGGGAGCAGTTTGTGGAAGATTGAGGAGGAGGTGTGGCGGCCCTTCGGACTCAGCCCGGTCCCGGTAACGGTCCACCCGGTCGGTTGTTTGTGCCTGAGTCGGGTTCGTCCTGCTGTCCTCAAATGGTCCCACGCCAGCAAGATGGCTTGTCACCCTGGCGTGGCTCGGACAATGGCGTTTCTTCGCAGAGCGTTTTGGTGGCCTGCCATGGCCGAGGATACTCGGGGTTTTGTTGCTGCCTGTCCAGTGTGTGCGCAGAACAAGAGTACAATCGCCCAGCTCTGGACTACTTCACCCCTTCCTATTCCCCGCGACCATGGTCGCATCTGGCCCGGGACTCGTCACTGGGTTGCCCGTTCTGAGGGGAACACGGTCGTTCTGACTATCGTGGACAGATTCAGCGAAGTTCGCCACTTTGTGCCAATTGCCAAGCTTCCCTCTGCCTCGGAGACGTCCGAGATCCTGGTTAGGAGGTTTTCAGGGTCCACGGGTTGCCCAGTGATATCGTTTCCGACCGTGGCCCTCAGTTTACCTGCTGTCTGGAAGTCCTTCTGTTTGGCCATTGGAGCTACAGTCAGTCTCACATCTGGTTTTCACCCCCAATCCAATGGTCAGGCGGAGAGAGCCAACCAGAAGATGGAAACCACGCTACGCTGCCTGGTCTCTTCCAACCCCACCTCCTGGGTCTCTCAGTTGCCTTGGGTTGAGTATGCCCACAATACTCTCCCTACAATCTCTGCCACTGGGATGTCTCCCCTTCCAGTGCCTGTATGGCTACCAACCTCCCTTGTTCCCTTCTCAGGAGAAAGGAGCTCTCAGTGCCCTCTGTTCAGGCCCATATTCGCGTTGCCACCGGACCTGGCATCGGGCCAGAAAGGCACTCCTTAGGAGCTTTGGACCGGTATCAGCTCCCAGGCGAATCGTCGCCGGATCCCGCTCCCACCCATACCATCGGGAGATAGGGTCTGGTTGGCCACACGGGATCTTCCGTTACGGACTGAGTCCAGGAAGTTGTTGCGAAGTTCATTGGTCCGTTTGTGGTGGAGAAGGTGATCAATCCAGTGGCAGTTCGACTCAAACTACGAGGGCCGCTCAGAGTCCATCCCACCTTTCATGTCTCCTGCCTCAAGGCGGTTTTCTCAGTCCTCTGTTGCCTCCTCCGCCTCCTCCTCCTCCTCCTCGGATGATCGGGAGGTGGTCCTGCCTACACGGTGCGACGAATCATGGATTCCAGGCGGCGGGGCCGGGGTTTCAGTATCTCGTGGACTGGGAGGGTATGGTCCTGAAGAGAGGAGTTGGATTCCGCGGCGACAGATCCTAGATGCTGACCTCATCCGTGACTTCTACCGCCTCCATCCTGGCGCTCCGGGGAGTCCGCCCGGTGGCGTTCGGTCGGAGGGGGTACTGTAACGATCCCGGCAGTCTGAGTCGGGTCCTGTCTGTGGACTAGTTTTTCTGCCCGTGATCTCCAGTTTCCCGAGGGTTCGGAACGCTCGGGGAGCTCTCTTGATTTCCGCACCTGCATCCCATCAGCAATCTGCACACCTGGTTCTGATCATCACCCTTAGGCTCTGGGCTAACATCCATTCCCTGCCGGATCGTTAGCCATGAACAGTAGGTTTACCAGAGTATCAGTCTTAGAGCCTAGCGTTAGTTTTGTTGTTTTTGCACCTTGTTGTTTACTTACCTCCGTTTTGTTCCATCTGCAGTCACCCGTCCGAACCTTCATCCAACCTCTGCCTGGTGGTCGGCTGCCGACTGATGGGATCAACCACTGCACCCCCAACAACTAATCAACGCCGCCTCGCTCTGTTCCTGGATTATTCAGCATCACTCTTGGAATTGTAAATAAACACTAACTTCGTTTCAACTTACCTTGTCCTGGTCTGCTTCTGGGTTCTGGCTTTGCAACTCGTGACAGTTTGTATCATTTGATTTACACAACATGCCTACCACTTTGAAGACGCAAAATATTTTTCGGGGTGAAACAAACAAGAAATAAGACAAAAAAACAGAAAACTTGAGCGTGGATAACTATTCACCCCACCCCCAAAGTCAATACTTTGTCGAGCCACGTTTTACAACAATTAAAGCTGCAAGTCTCTTGGGGTATGTCTCTATAAGCTTGGCACATCTAGCCACTGGGATTTTTGCCCATTCTTCAAGGGCAAAACTGCTCCAGCTCCTTCGAAGTTGGATGGGTTCCGTGGTGTAAGTAATCTAAGTCATACCACAGATTCTCAGTTAGATTGAGGTCTGGCCTTTGACTAGGCCATTCCAAGACATTTAAATGTTTCCCCTTAAACCACTCGAGTGTTGCTTTAGCAGTATGCTTAGGGTCATTGTCCTGCTGGAAGGTGAACCTCTGTCCCAGTCTCAAATCTCTGGAAGACTGAAACAGGTTTCCCTCAAGAATTTCCCTGTATTTAGCGCCATCCATCATTCCTTCAATTCTGACCTGTTTCCCAGTCCCTGCCGATAAAAAACTTCCCCACAGCATGATGCTGCCACCACCATGCTTCACTGTGGGGATGGTGTTCTCAGAATGATGAGAGGTGTTGGTTTACGCCAGACATAGCGTTTTCCTTGATGGCCAAAAAGCCCAATTTTTGTCTCATATGACCAGAGTACCTTCTTCCATATGTTTGGGGAGTCTCCACATACCTTTTGGTGAACACCAAACGTGTTTGCTTATTTTTTCCTTTAAGCAATGGCTTTTTCTGGCCACTCTTCCATAAAGCCCAACTCTGTGGAATGTACAGCTTAAAGTGGTCCTATGGACAGATGCTCCAATCTCCGCTGTGGAGCTTTGCAGCTCCTTCAGGGTTATCTTTGGTCTCTTTGTTGCCTCTCTGATTAATGCCCTCCTTGCCTGGTCCGTGAGTTTTGGTGGGCGGCCCTCTCTTGGCAGGTTTGTTGTGGTGCCATATTCTTTCCATTTTTTAATAATGGATTTAATGGTGCTCTGTGGGATGTTCAAAGTTTCTGATATTTTTTATAACCCAACCCCTGATCTGCACTTCTCCACAACTTTGTCCCTGACCTGTTTGGAGAGCTCCTTGGTCTTCATGGTGCCGCTTGCTTGGTGGTGCCCCTTGCTTAGTGGTGTTGCAGACTCTGGGGCCTTTCAGAACAGGTGTATATATACTGAGATCATGTGACACTTAGATTGCACACAGATGGACTTTATTTAACAAATGATGTGACTTCTGAAGGTAATTGGTTGCACCAGATCTTATTTAGGGGCTTCATAGCAAAGGGGGTTAATACATATGCACGCACCACCTTTCCGTTATTTATTTTTTAGAATTTTTTGAAACAAGTTATTTTTTTCATTTCACTTCATTAATTTGGACTATTTTGTGTATGTCCATTACATGAAATCCAAATAAAAATCCATTTAATTACAGGTTGTAATGCAACAAAATAGGAAAAATGCCAAGGAGTATGAATACTTTTGCAAGGCACTGTACAACGTTAAAGAAACAACTGCACTTCCTCTCACTGTTTCCTTAGACTGCCTGTTTAGTTTGGACAAGAGGAGGTTGAATGAATCATACCTCAAAGTTCAATAAGCCATGCCTCCATTCTTGCACAATATAGTTGTTGACAGCAGCCTGTTCTCTTTTCAGCACCTCAGGTTCTTGTTCCAGGGGTGACCTATGTGTTTGGTGTGTTTCTCTCATTACCTACTGTGATATCACATAGTCATTACGTCTCTTAGAGGTCTAGTCAGCCTGACCATATTGGCTGTGCCTTTCTCTCCATTTGGTTCAATTGCACGTACATGATTTTGCCAATATAAACTAATGCTAAACCACACAAACATCAACGATGACGATTACAGCTGAGAAAAGATAATGGTAATGATGATGATTATAATAATTATAGTGGTACGATACCAAAATCACTTCTCTATGGACGAGAAGTAACATTCTCTGTAGACTCAGCATGAGAAGTAACATTCTCTATGGACTCAGCAAAATAAGTAACATTCTCTATGGACTCAGTACAATAAGTAATAGTCTCTATGGACTCAGCACGAGAAGCAACATGTCAAAAATAATATTTAAAAGACAATCATAGCTAGAGTTTGTAGGCCTAGATAGGGCCCAGAGTTTTTCCAGGCCAGGTTGCAGGGTGAGTAAAAACTCCTGGCCACAGGTATAGGTGATGACAACCAACGTGTCACCAGAGCAAAAATGTACAGTGAAAAGAGGGAGGTAACAGACAGATATAGCTCCACATGGGCTCTGGTGCTCCTGATTACAAACCTCAAGACAGATGGAGAGATGGAAGATATGGAAAAGAGAGAAATAGAGAATGAGGCCTGTAGTCCATGAAATCAGCGCCAAAGCCATAAAGAATAGAGATTGGCAGGGAGAAATTGAGGGGGAGGGGGAGAGAGAGAGGGAGAGAGATAGAGAGATAGAGAAATGTGGGGTTGGCCTAATGTCTCCAGTACAGGGATCTGAGGGAGAGCCAGTAAAGAGAGAGAAAGAGAGGGGTGAAAAGGAGAGATTGGGGAATACAAGAGCAAAACAAACCTTCATGTCCTAAGATGACTTATTGTAAGACCTCACACTCAGCCTAAACATCCATCAACTTCTCATTCCTGACACAAAAACAGAATTCATAGTACAGAGGACAATGAGAACTTAACAATGAGAATGTCATTAAAAGGTCCTCTGTAGCTCAGCTGGTAGAGCACGGCGCTTGTAACGCCATACACAAAAATTTATGCACGCATGACTGTAAGTCGCTTTGGATAAAAGCGTCTGCTAAATGGCATATTACTATTATTATTATTATTATTATTATTATTATTATAATACAAGCAGCACATAGGAATGCACAGCCCACATTATTTTGAGAATCAACTGTTGTTGAGGCAAGCAGCAAAACAGAAATACAATCCTCCATGTCACCTCAAGTGAACAGAAAATAAGTTGAAGGACATTTACACACAAACTGGCCAAACGATGTAATGATCAAGGGTGTTTGGTGTTTTATAATGGGTTAGTGGTAAAGGGCTCCCTATACACACAACACAAGAATGGCCAACAAAAGACCCAAGGCTAGTTAATTATCCTGCTCACTGCATTAGAGTGGAGATGCCCCTCTCAAGGAAAATGCGTGTTGAGAATTAATTCATCTTCATGTAATATTCATTGAGTTATAATAACACTGTCCCTTACCACACACATACCACGGCAATATAAAGTGCAGCATAATCGTGTTTTATCACAGTTTTGGCTGTGAAGTATGACACTAGACTAAATGAGATGCCGGTGTAATGTGGATTGCACAACACAGTGCCCCTACTGACTTGGCTGACTGCCCTGCAGTTTCCCACGAGCCACCAAAAGGAAATGTGGGGCCAGGTTTAAGATAAACCTTAACCCCACCTACACAATGACTCTACTTATACTTGGCAACTGACAATATCTCTCTGGCTAACAATACAGAGATCCAGATTAATCTTTCTCTGTGATATTCTGCAATTCACAAGTCCTTATCCATGCTTTCTTTGCATTTTAATTTCAAGACTATTCACCTTTCTGTCAAGAACAGGATGATATGCATCGGTACTGAACACGCCACTGATATTTTTCCTATAATAGTGAAATTAAAGGAGCGATGATGAGAGAGAAAGAGACAGACAAGGGAGAGAGAGAGAGAGAGAGAGAGAGAGAGAGAGAGAGAGAGAGAGAGAGAGAGAGAGAGAGAGAGAGAGAGAGAGAGAGAGAGAGAGAGAGAGAGAGAGAGAGAGAGAGAGAGAGAGAGGAGAGAAGGGAGAGAGAGAGAGAGAGAGAGAGAGAGAGAGAGAGAGAGAGAGAGAGAGAGAGAGAGAGAGAGAGAGAGAGAGAGAGAGATAGAGAGTAGAGAGAGAGAGAGAGAGAGAGAGAGAGAGAGAGAGAGAGAGAGAGAGAGAGAGAGAGAGAGAGAGAGATAGGGAGAGAGAGAGAGAGAGGAGAGAGAGAGAGAGAGAGAGAGAGAGAGAGAGAGAGAGAGAGAGAGATAGGGAGAGAGAGAGAGAGTAGAGAGAGAGAGAGAGAGAGAGAGAGAGAGAGAGAGAGAGAGAGAGAGAGAGAGAGAGAGAGAGAGAGAGAGAGAGAGAGAGAGAGAGAGAGAGAGAGAGAGAGAGACTAGTTCATTTCCTCAGTGAAAACAATGTACTGAGCAAATGTCAAATTGGCTTTTACCAAATTACCAAGTACGACAGACCACGTATTCACCCTGCACACCCTAATTGACAAACAAACAAACCAAAACAAAGGCAAAGTCTTCTCATGCTTTGTTGATTTCAAAAAAGCTTTTGACTCAATTTGGCATGAGGGTCTGCTATACAAATTGATAGAAAGTGGGGTTGGGGGAAAACATACAACATTATAAAATCCATGTACACAAACAACAAGTGTGCGGTTAAAATTGGCAAAAAACACACACATTTCTTTCCACAGGGCCGTGAGGTGAGACAGGGATGCAGTTTAAGCCCCACCCTCTTCAACATATATATCAACGAATTGGCGAGGGGCACTAGAACAGTCTGCAGCACCCGGCCTCACCCTACTAGAATCTGAAGTCAAATGTCTTCTGTTTGCTGACGATCTGGTGCTTCTGTCACCAACCAAGGAGGGCCTACAGCAGCACCTAGATCTTCTGCACAGATTCTGTCAGACCTGGGCCCTGACAGTAAATCTCAGTAAGACAAAAATAATGGTGTTCCAAAAAGGTCCAGTTGCCAGGACCACAAATACAAATTCCATCTAGACACCGTTGCCCTAGAGCACACAAAAAACTATACATACCTCGGCCTAAACATCAGCGCCACAGGTAACTTCCTACAAAGCTGTGAACGATCTGAGAGACAAGGCAAGAAGGGCCTTCTATGCCATCAAAAGGAACATAAAATTTGACATACCAATTAGGATCTGGCTAAAAATACTTGAATCAGTTATAGAACCCATTGCCCTTTATGGTTCTGAGGTCTGGGGTCCGCTCACCAACCAAGAATTCACAAAATGGGACAAACACCAAATTGAGACTCTGCATGCAGAATTCTGCAAAAACATCCTCTGTGTACAACGTAAAACACCAAATAATGCATGCAGAGCAGAATTAGGCCAATACCCGCTAATTATCAAAATCCAGAAAAGAGCCGATTAAATTCTATAACCACTTAAAAGGAAGCGATTCCCAAACCTTCCATAACAAAGCCATCACCTACAGAGAGATGAACTTGGAGAAGAGTCCCCTAAGTAAGCTTGTCCTGGGGCTCTGTTCACAAACACAAACAGACCCCACACAGCCCCAGGACAACAACAACAACAACACAACTAGACCCAACCAAATCATGAGAAAACAAAAAGAGAATTACTTGACACATTGGAAAGAACAAACAAAAAAACAGAGCAAACTAGAATGCTATTTGGCCCTAAACAGAGAGTACACAGTGGCAGAATACTTGACCACTGTGACTGACCCAAACTTAAGGAAAGCTTTGACTATGTACAGACTCAGTGAGCATAGCCTTGCTATGGAGAAAAGGCCGCCGTAGGCAGACCTGGCTCTCAAGAGAAGACAGGCTATGTGCACACTGCCCACAAAATGAGGTGGAAACTGAGCTGCACTTCCTAACCTCCTGCCAAATGTATGACCATATTAGAGACACATATTTCCCTCAGATTACAGCGATCCACAAAGAATTCGAAAACAAACCCAATTTTGATAAACTCCCTTATCTACTGGGTGAAAAACCACAGTGTGCCATCACAGCTGCAAGATTTGTGACCTGTTGCCACAAGAAAAGGGCAACCAGTGAAGAACAAACACCATTGTAAATACAACCCATATTTATGTTTATTCCCATTTGTACTTTAACTATTTGCACATTGTTACAACACTGTATATATACATAATATGACATTTGAAATGTCTTTATTCTTTTGAAACTTCTGAGTGTAATGTTTACTGTTAATATTTATTGTTTATTTCACTTTTGTTTACTATCTACTTCACTTGCTTTGGCAATGTTAACATACGTTTCCCATGCCAATAAAGCCCTTAAATTGAATTGAATTGAAATTGAGAGAGAGAGAGATAGGGAGAGAGAGAGAGAGAGAGAGAGAGAGAGAGAGAGAGAGAGAGAGAGAGAGAGAGAGAGAGAGAGAGAGAGGGAGAGAGAGAGAGAGAGAGAGAGAGAGAGAGAGAGAGAGAGAGAGAGAGAGAGAGAGAGAGAGAGAGAGAGAGAGAGAGAGAGAACAAAAAAAATGAGTGAGAACACTATCTTGGCTAGACCCAGAAACGGACTACAATCAATTAGTCTAGCTCTACAATAGCAGGAAATCTCATATTGGGGTCATGTATCCCTTATCTGACTCTGGATTTTCACATGCTAGATAATACTCTAATGGGGAATGGTGGGGAATGAATAATGATGTCAAAGGGAGTGTTATTTTTGCCCCAGGGCACTTGTTAACACACACTGGTAACGGACACAAAGTGAGGATCACACACTTTAGGGCACTTTCTCAAGTCCTCCCACACAAGTGGGCTAGATAAAGATCTGATTAATTATGACAAAAGGCGCCTTTCTATATAATTACTTTTTCTCACCACAGATAGAGATATTCATAAATAAATAAATAATTCAAGCCAAACGTAAAATGTAAAATTCAAGGCTTACAATTGAACAAAAAAAATATTTGAACACAAAGGCAAAATAAATACTTAATTGGTAACATAAGAGGAGTCTCTACTTGTAACCCAGTTCAACTATTAAACAGTTCACGTCAACACAACCCATTGGTGCTCTTGTGTCACAATGTAGCTGTTAACCATTTTCACTATGTTGGAGTGGTGTCAATTTCACTCCTTAACATTACTGATTTATCAGGAGCAAGACAGGACAGGTGAAGGCAATATGAGGCATGCCTGTTAGAAATCCATCATATTACCTGTCCAGGTTTCAATTTTAGTGTGAGTCAAGAAAAAGGAGACAAGAAAAGTAGACGTCTTTAGACAATTGAGATGCACGCTTGGCCTCTCTCCTTCCCCAACATCTCCTTTGCAATCCAGACAGGTGTTGTGTGGGTAAACTGGCACCGGTGGACGCGCCACTCTAATTCCACTGACAGCTTTATGACCTTTTATGTGTCCCAGCTGCCTTGTTTATGGCCGGCTGACTGTGCGTTCATGTTCAACAACATTAAACATGCATAAGCTAGGCTCTGCGGCCCATCACACTGCATGGTACACACACCCTCTGAGCCTCGCGCTGCTAATGCTAGACGCTAACATGTCTACAGGGGGAAACATGGAGGCCATGAAAGCCGTAAAAGCCAAGCGGAAATTGAAATGTTGGAATTTGTTGCATGTATGACAATGGAGATATGGTGGCTTATGACATGGATCACAATAGAACTATAAATCATGAATTTGGTGGAAACATTAATATATTATACAATGAGGTGTTTGTTGGTTCAGTATGACCAAGTGGGATTGAGAAAACAGTAATGTTTTGATAGAGAGGGGCTCCTATACTAAGACATGGGTTTTATGGGACCCCCTAGCTCCCCCATAGTAAGTCTGATTTATTTCCCCTGTCCGTACAGTGAGACAAGGTCAGAAGAGGTGAGGTGGAGGGACCAACGGCTCCAGGAGCGCCGACCCTGTGGACCCTGAGGCATGATGGGTAATTAATAATGACTCTGGGAAAATGTTCCAAAAAACAGAAGCTGCCCTTGTTCCTGGAGTACAGTAACCTACTCATCAGATTAGTGGAGTGGAGTGGAGTGTGTGTGTTTGTGTGTGTGTTTGTGTGTGTGTCAAGGAATCGGAGAGGATACAGCCAGTGATTTATGGACCATTGTTGTTTGGAGGGTATTTGGCCAGAGTGCCTGTTCTTATCAAGCATGTAGGCATGGGACCTCACTGGAGCTCTCTCTGACCCCTCTCGCCCTAAATCTCAACGCCCTAGCCCCTGTGAACCAGATAGGGCGGCCCTTTCACCTGTACCCTGGGACCTCCGAAGAACGAGTCCAGCTTACACTCTTGATAAATATTACGTGTTGTCCCACTTCCTAGATCCAGTTTCTCAGGTACTCCATTCTTTCCATCTGAGAACCATAGTACTTGGAGATGAATTGTGAAACTATCTTGAGCCGTGCTTCTTTACTCTCTAGAATAAGACAGAGAATCAGATCCTTTATCTCTATCTGTGTCGCTGTCTGTGATGGCTGCCCTGGGGATGGGGATGGGGATGGGATGGGGAGGCGGGGAGCCATATGGAACATGTCGGTTCCTGAAATGAAGAGGTTGGAGTTTCAGTGGGCCGCGACTGTTAAATCTGGGCAGCTTCCCTGCTCCTTACCAAGCAGGCCTGGCTGGATAGTCAATGAAGAGAGAGGGAGAGAGAAGAGAGAGTAGGAGAGAGAGAGAGAGAGAGAGAGAGAGAGAGAGAGAGAGAGAGAGGAGAGAGAGAGAGAGAGAGAGAGAGAGAGAGAGAGAGAGAGAGAGAGAGAGAGAGAGAGAGAGAGAGAGAGAGAGAGAGAGAGAGAGAGTGAGAGAGAGAGAGAGAGAGAGAGAGAGAGAGAGAGAGAGAGAGAGAGAGAGAGAGAGAGAGAGAGAGAGAGAGAGAGAGAGAGAGAGAGAGAGAGAGAGAGAGAGAGAGAACAAAAAATGAGTGAGGGGGTGGGGGGTGAAGAGAGTTACAGAGAAGTAGAGAAATGGCAGAAAGAGAAAGAAAAAACAGGGAGAAAAAGGAAGAGATAAATAGAAAGATAAAAAGATAAAAAGAGAGAACATAAAAATGATGTAATTCATCAGCTAGCTTCCCTGCCATGCAGCGAGAGGAGAGGAGGCCTCAGTATTGCGGGCCATAACAAAACATGTCAGTATCATTATCGGCCTAAAGATATTATTAGAGCCACTCTGGGCCGTGTCCCTCTCTCTCTCCTCTCTCTTCTTCACATGAGGAATCTATTATTCTCCGCTCCCCCTGTTTTGTCTTTCTTTTTTAAATGGAGGTTATAATTTGGTTGTCTGGAGCTGATCCAGGGAATGAACAGTACAGTGCCCATGCCTGATCAGGCCCGCTGTAGGCCCAGCCTGGCCCGGGGACCACTGCCACAACTATTCATTTAACACAGCAGCCATGCAAGATTTGTAGACTCTTACTATCACTGAAGAAGTGTGGTGGTGTGTGTATGTGACGGTGTGTGTGTGTGTTTGAAGTAACACTATGAAATATGGGTGTTTTGAAGACCCGCATGAAGTCAATGTGAGCGTATAGAACACCCGCCTGGTCTTGTGTGTGTGTGTGTGTGAATTCACCTCAGCAGATAAAAGCATTAGCTACAGCTGTTCATGGACATTTATATGGTTTGGTAACAAGGTAGCTACAAGCACATAGGGGCGGGAAGTGTGTGTGCAGACACACACACACAAACACACAAACACACACACACACACAGGCCTCTATCCAGGGTTCAGCGATTTGCTCTTTATTA
>NW_025539124.1:0-14749 GCF_020615455.1 Coregonus clupeaformis
GTCTTGCCATAGCAGACTTAACCCTCCCGTTGTGAGACTTTAAAGAAAGTATCACTGCCTCCTTCTCACAAATGATCCAAAAAATATAAAAATGTAATAAAGTTGGTTCAACACAGTGGCGGGTCATTTTGACCCTAGGACAATAGGAGGGTTAATTCAAAACTGTACCTAGGCCACTCAGGAACATTCACTGTCATCTTGGTAAACTGTCTGTCTGTCTCTCTGTCTCTCTGTCTCTCTCTCTCTGTCTGTCTCTCTCTCTCTGTCTGTCTCTCTCTCTCTGTCTGTCTCTCTCTCTCTCTCTGTCTCTCTCTCTCTCTCTGTCTGTCTCTCTCTCTCTGTCTGTCTCTCTCTCTCTGTCTGTCTCTCTCGGTCTCTGTCTGTATCTCTGTCTCTCTCTTTGTGTCTCTTTCTCACTGTCTGTCTGTCTCTCTCTGTCTCTCTGTCTTTCCTGTTTAGATGTCTGATAACCTGTCTATTGGGGCTCACTGAACCGTATTGTTCCGTTCCTCTGGATCTGTTATAGTAATGAGAGTCCCCCTGCTCTACTGGCCAGTAGTACCACCCGAGTGACAGTCTCAGCCATCTCCTTTAGTCTAAGAACAACAAATGTGGAGTGATTTGTTGATGAGAGAGAAGATACCGTCTTCCACCAAAAACCTATATATCCAAATTAGCCTGATTTTTAAACTAGAAGCGTTTACATTTTAGTCATTTAGCAGACACACCTATCCAGAGCGACTTATAGGAGCAATTAGGGTTAAGTGCCTTGCTCAATGACACAGACAGATTTTTCACCTAGACGGCTCAGGGATTTGAACCAGCGACCTTTTGGTTACTGGCCCAATGCTCTTAACCGCTAGGCTACCTGCCGCTTAGAAGCCTGTTGTGTGCTGGTTCTGAACCATGCCAGCCTACACGTACACACAGCACAGGGCAGGGTTCCCCCAACTGGTGGCCCGCAGGGGGGGACATAAAAGACTGGTGGCCCGCAGGGGGGGACATAAAAGACTGGTGGCCCGCAGGGGGGGACATAAAAGACTGGTGGCCCGCAGGGGGGGACATAAAAGACTGGTGGCCCGCAGGGGGGGACATAAAAGACTGGTGGCCCCGAGGGGGACATAAAAGACTGGTGGCCCGCAGGGGGGGACATAAAAGACTGGTGGCCCGCAGGGGGGGACATAAAAGACTGGTGGCCCGCAGGGGGGGACATAAAAGACTGTAAAAACAAATCAGCTCCAAGTGATTTTAATTTAGGAAATCTCTTCCAAAGTATTTCCACACATAACAGAGATATATATATTTATGTGTGTGTGTGTGTGTATATATATATATATGTGTATATTTATGTGTGTGTGTGTGTGTGTATATATATATATATATGTGTGTCTGTATATATATATGTATATATGTATATGTATATATGTATATATATGTGTATATATATATGTGTGTGTGTGTGTATATATATATATCGCAGTGCTAGCTGTGCCACTAGAGATCCTGGTTCGAATCCAGGCTCTGTCGTAGCCGGCCGCGACCGGGAGACCCATGGGGCGGCGCACAATTGGCCCAGCGTCGTCCAGGGTAGGGGAGGGAATGGCCGGCAGGGGATGTAGCTCAGTTGGTAGAGCATGGCGTTTGCAACGCCAGGGTTGTGGGTTCGATAAAATAATGTATGTGCTAACTGTAAGTCGCTCTGGATAAGAGCGTCTGCTAAATGACTAAAATGTAAATGTAAATGTAAACAACTCCAGTGTATATTTGGCCTTGTGTTTTAGGTTATTGTCCAGCTGAAAGGTGAATTTGGTTTCCACTGTGTTGGAAAGCAGACTGAACCAGGTTTTCGTCTAGGATTTTGCTTGTGCTTAGCTCTATTCTGTTTCTTTTTATATATTTAAAAAAAATCCCTAATCCTTGCTGATGACAAGCATCCCCATAACATGATGCAGCCACCACCAGGCTTGGAAATATGAAGTGGTACTCAGTGATGTGCTGTTGGATTTGCCCCAAACATAAAGCTTTGTATTCAGGACATAAAGTTAATTTCTTTGCCACATTCTTTGCAGTTTTACTTTAGTGCCTTATTGCAAACAGGAATATTTATTCTGTACAGGCGTCCTTCTTTTCACTCTGTCATTTAGGTTAGGATTGTGGAGTAACTACAATGTTGTTGATCCATCCTCAGGTCTCCTATCACAGCCATTAAACTCTTAACTGTTTTAAAGTCACCATTGGCCTCATTGTGAAATCCCTGAGCGGTTTCCTTCCTCTCCGGCAACTGAGTTAGGAAGGATGCCTTTATCTTAGTGACTGGGTGTATTGATACACCATCCAAAGTGTAATTAATATCTTCACCGTGCTCAGATATATTCAATGTCTGCTTTTTACATTTGTGTCCTTCTTTACGAGGCATTGGAAAACCTCCTTGGTCTCTGTGTTTGAAATTCACTGCTCGACTGAGGGACCTTCCAGATAATTGTATGTGTGGGGTACAGAGATGAGGTAGTCATTCAAAAATTATGTTAAACACTATTAGACTATTACACTGAGTCCAATCAATCAACTTTATTTATAAAGCCCTTTTTACATCAGAAGATGTCACAAAGTGCTATACAGAAACCCAGCCTAAAACCTCAAACAGAAAGCAATGCAGATGTACAGTGGGGAAAAAAAGTATTTAGTCAGCCACCAATTGTGCAAGTTCTCCCACTTAAAAAGATGAGAGAGCCCGAGCCTTCCCAGGTGTCTCCTCCACCCGTTACGGGGTCTGAGTCAGAGCCCGAGCCTTCCCAGGTGTCTCCTCCACCCGTTACGGGGTCTGAGTCAGAGCCTTCCCAGGTTTCTCCTCCACCCGTTACGGGGTCTGAGTCAGAGCCTTCCCAGGTGTCTCCTCCAACCGTTACGGGGTCTGAGTCAGAGCCTTCCCAGGTGTCTCCTCCACCCGTTACGGGGTCTGAGTCAGAGCCTTCCCCAGGTGTCTCCTCCACCCGTTACGGGTCTGAGTCAGAGCCTTCCCAGGTGTCTCCTCCACCCGTTACGGGGTCTGAGTCAGAGCCTTCCCAGGTGTCTCCTCCACCCGTTACGGGGTCTGAGTCAGAGCCTTCCCAGGTGTCTCCTCCACCCGTTACGGGGTCTGAGTCAGAGCCTTCCCAGGTGTCTCCTCCACCCGTTACGGGGTCTGAGTCAGAGCCTTCCCAGGTGTCTCCTCCACCCGTTACGGGGTCTGAGTCAGAGCCTTCCCAGGTGTATCCTCCACCTGTTACGGGGTCTGAGTCAGAGCCTTCCCAGGTGTCTCCTCCACCCGTTACGGGGTCTGAGTCAGAGCCTTCCCAGGTGTCTCCTCCACCCGTTACGGGGTCTGAGTCAGAGCCTTCCCAGGTGTTCTCCTCCACCCGTTACGGGGTCTGAGTCAGAGCCTTCCCAGGTGTCTCCTCCACCCGTTACGGGGTCTGAGTCAGAGCCTTCCCAGGTGTCTCCTCCACCCGTTACAGGGTCTGAGTCAGAGCCCAAGCCTTCCCAGGAGACTCCTCCACCCGTTACGGGGTCTGAGTCAGAGCCTTCCCAGGGGTCTCCTCCACCCGTTACGGGGTCTGAGTCAGAGCCTTCCCAGGTGTCTCCTCCACCCGTTACGGGGTCTGAGTCAGAGCCTTCCCAGGTGTCTCCTCCACCCGTTACGGGGTCTGAGTCAGAGCCCAAGCCTTCCCAGGTGTCTCCTCCACCCGTTACGGGGTCTGAGTCAGAGCCTTCCCAGGTGTCTCCTCCACCCGTTACGGGGTCTGAGTCAGAGCCTTCCCAGGTGTCTCCTCCACCCGTTACGGGGTCTGAGTCAGAGCCTTCCCAGGTGTCTCCTCCACCCGTTACGGGGTCTGAGTCAGAGCCTTCCCAGGTGTCTCCTCCACCCGTTACGGGGTCTGAGTCAGAGCCCAAGCCTTCCCAGGTCTCTCCTCCACCCGTTACGGGGTCTGAGTCAGAGCCCGAGCCTTCCCAGGTGTCTCCTCCACCCGTTACGGGGTCTGAGTCAGAGCCTTCCCAGGTGTCTCCTCCACCCGTTACTGGGTCTGAGTCAGAGCCTTCCCAGGTGTCTCCTCCACCCGTTACGGGGTCTGAGTCAGAGCCCAAGCCTTCCCAGGTCTCTCCTCCACCCGTTACGGGGTCTGAGTCAGAGCCCGAGCCTTCCCAGGTGTCTCCTCCACCCGTTACGGGGTCTGAGTCAGAGCCCGAGCCTTCCCAGGTGTCTCCTCCACCCGTTACGGGGTCTGAGCCCGGGACTTCCCAGGTGTCTCTTTCCACCCGTTACGGGGTCTGAGTCAGAGCCCGAGCCTTCCCAGGTGTCTCCTCCACCCGTTACGGGGTCTGAGTCAGAGCCCGAGCCTTCCCAGGTGTCTCCTCCACCCGTTACTGGGTCTGAGTCAGAGCCCGAGCCTTCCCAGGTGTCTCCTCCACCCGTTACGGGGTCTGAGTCAGAGCCCGAGCCTTCCCAGGTGTCTCCTCCACCCGTTACGGGGTCTGAGTCAGAGCCTTCCCAGGTGTCTCCTCCACCCGTTACGGGGTCTGAGTCAGAGCCTTCCCAGGTGTCTCCTCCACCCGTTACGGGGTCTGAGTCAGAGCCTTCCCAGGTGTCTCCTCCACCCGTTACGGGGTCTGAGTCAGAGCCTTCCCAGGTGTCTCCTCCACCCGTTACGGGGTCTGAGCCCGAGCCTTCCCAAGTGTTTCTTTCCACCCGTTACGGGGTCTGAGTCAGAGCCCGAGCCTTCCCAGGTGTCTCCTCCACCCGTTACGGGGTCTGAGTCAGAGCCCGAGCCTTCCCAGGTGTCTCCTCAACCCGTTACGAGGTCTGAGTCAGAGCCTTCCCAGGTGTCTCCTCCACCCGTTACGGGGTCTGAGTCAGAGCCTTCCCAGGTGTCTCCTCCACCCGTTACGGGGTCTGAGTCAGAGCCCGAGCCTTCCCAGGTGTCTCCTCCACCCGTTACTGGGTCTGAGTCAGAGCCCGAGCCTTCCCAGGTCTCTCCTCCACCCATTACGGGGTCTGAGTCAGAGCCCGAGCCTTCCCAGGTGTCTCCTCCACCCGTTACGGGGTCTGAGCCCGAGACTTCCCAGGTGTCTCTTTCCACCCGTTACGGGGTCTGAGTCAGAGCCCGAGCCTTCCCAGGTGTCTCCTCCACCCGTTACAGGGTCTGAGTCAGAGCCCGAGCCTTCCCAGGTGTCTCCTCCAACCGTTACAGAGTCTGAGCCCGAGCCTTCCCAGGTGACTCCTCCAACCGTTACGGGGTCTGAGTCAGAGCCCGAGCCTTCCCAGGTGTCTCCTCCACCCGTTACGGGGTCTGAGCCCGAGCCTTCCCAAGTGTTTCTTTCCACCCGTTACGGGGTCTGAGTCAGAGCCCGAGCCTTCCCAGGTCTCTCCTCCACCCGTTACGGGGTCTGAGTCAGAGCCCGAGCCTTCCCAGGTCTCTCCTCCACCCGTTACGGGGTCTGAGTCAGAGCCTTCCCAGGTGTCTCCTCCACCCGTTACGGGGTCTGAGTCAGAGCCCGAGCCTTCCCAGGTGTCTCCTCCACCCGTTACGGGGTCTGAGTCAGAGCCTTCCCAGGTGGCTCCTCCACCCGTTACGGGGTCTGAGTCAGAGCCCGAGCCTTCCCAGGTTTCTCCTCCACCCGTTACGGGGTCTGAGTCAGAGCCTGAGCCTTCCCAGGTTTCTCCTCCACCCGTTACGGGGTCTGAGTCAGAGCCCGAGCCTTCCCAGGTGTCTCCTCCACCCGTTACGGGGTCTGAGTCAGAGCCTTCCCAGGTGTCTCCTCCACCCGTTACGGGGTCTGAGTCAGAGTCAGAGCCTTCCCAGGTGTCTCCTCCACCCGTTACGGGGTCTGAGTCAGAGCCTTCCCAGGTGTCTCCTCCACCCGTTACGGGGTCTGAGTCAGAGCCTTCCCAGGTGTCTCCTCCACCCGTTACGGGGTCTGAGTCAGAGCCTTCCCAGGTGTCTCCTCCACCCGTTACGGGGTCTGAGTCAGAGCCCGAGCCTTCCCAGGTTTCTCCTCCACCCGTTACGGGGTCTGAGTCAGAGCCCGAGCCTTCCCAGGTGTCTCCTCCACCCGTTACGGGGTCTGAGTCAGAGCCTTCCCAGGTGTCTCCTCCACCCGTTACGGGGTCTGAGTCAGAGCCCGAGCCTTCCCAGGTGTCTCCTCCACCCGTTACGGGGTCTGAGTCAGAGCCTTCCCAGGTGTCTCCTCCAACCGTTACGGGGTCTGAGTCAGAGCCTTCCCAGGTGTCTCCTCCACCCGTTACGGGGTCTGAGTCAGAGCCTTCCCAGGTGTCTCCTCCACCCGTTACGGGGTCTGAGTCAGAGCCTTCCCAGGTGTCTCCTCCACCCGTTACGGGGTCTGAGTCAGAGCCTTCCCAGGTGTCTCCTCCACCCGTTACGGGGTCTGACTCAGAGCCTTCCCAGGTGTCTCCTCCACCCGTTACGGGGTCTGAGTCAGAGCCCGAGCCTTCCCAGGTTTCTCCTCCACCCGTTACGGGGTCTGAGTCAGAGCCTTCCCAGGTTTCTCCTCCACCCGTTACGGGGTCTGAGTCAGAGCCCGAGCCTTCCCAGGTTTCTCCTCCACCCGTTACGGGGTCTGAGTCAGAGCCTTCCCAGGTTTCTCCTCCACCCGTTACGGGGTCTGAGTCAGAGCCCGAGCCTTCCCAGGTTTCTCCTCCACCCGTTACGGGGTCTGAGTCAGAGCCCGAGCCTTCCCAGGTGTCTCCTCCACCCGTTACGGGGTCTGAGTCAGAGCCCGAGCCTTCCCAGGTGTCTCCTCCACCCGTTACGGGGTCTGAGTCAGAGCCTTCCCAGGTGTCTCCTCCACCCGTTACGGGGTCTGAGTCAGAGCCTTCCCAGGTGTCTCTTCCACCCGTTACGGGTTCTGAGCTGCTGAAGCCTCCCCACCATTAGCTCTGACAAATTGAAAACCCTAGTCATTGGCGACTCCATTACCCGCTAGACTTAAACAGAATCCTCCAGCGATCATACATGATTTACCAGGGGGCAGGGCTACCGACATAAAGGCTAATCTGAAGATGGTGCTGGCTAAGGCTTGTTATCCACGTCGGCACCAACGATGTTAGGATGAAACAGTTAGAGGTCACCAAGAGCAACAGAGCTTCAGCGTGTAAATCAGCTAGAAAGATGAGTTGGAGTGGAGTAATTGTCTCTGGCCCCTCCCAGTTAGGGGGAGGAGTGATGAGCTCTACAGCAGTAATTGTCTCTGGCCCCCTCCCAGTGGGGGATTAACACTACTCCCTGTACTTACTGGTGGCACAGACGCTGTATCATCCTTTCCTACACCTCCATTGCCCTTGTCTAACGACTGCGTCTGAAGCAGAGTTTGCAACACAGCTAACCTCACCATAAGGCGATCATTCTCCTGTATCTTAAGAGTACAGCGGCTGCAATGAGAAGCATAATGTTACTTAGCTTTTTGGGCTGGAGGAGGTCCTGCAGATCCATGCCAGATAAAACGCTTTCACCCCGGATGCTTTATGAAAAACATTGAGTGAAGACAAAACTAAGATGTTGGTAAACTTGTTAAATAGAGTTTGATGTAACTGTTAACAGTAAAAAGAGAGTTTGTCGGGTAGCCAAGTAGCATCAAACAGCACAGCAGTACAGAGACAACGGGGAAGTCCATTGGTCAGCACATTTTTACTCCTGAACTGATTTAGGCATGCCATAACAAAGGGGTTGAATACTCAAGACATTTCAGCTTTTCCATTTGTAATTAATTTGTTCATTTCTACAAACATAATTCCACTTTGACATTATGGGGTATTGTGTGTAGGCCAGTGACACAATCTCAATTGAATCCATTTTAAATTCAGGCTGTAACAAAACAAAATGAGGAATAAGTCCAGGGGTGTGAATACTTTCTGAAGGCACTGTATGCACATAATACAGTATGTAGACCATTAGACATGCACATATGGAGGTGTACAGACTCAATAAAGAAAATACATGATAAATGTGTGTCTTTGTTCCCAGGTAGTTGATCGTCCTGTGTTTGTTGCCCTACAGGGTTCAGAGCCTCTGCTGCTACTGGCCCAGACCAGCCCCTTCAGTACGGACCAGGCCAGGGGGTCCTGAGCCCAGACCAGACCCTTCGGTACGGACCAGGCCAGGGGGTCCTGAGCCCAGACCAGACCCCTCAGTACGGACCAGGCCAGGGGGTCCTGAGCCCAGACCGGCCCTTTCAGTACGGACCAGGCCAGGGGGTCCTGAGCCCAGACCAGCCCCCTTCGAGTACGGACCAGGGCCAGGGGTCCTGAGCCCAGACCAGACCCCTCGGTACGGACCAGGCCAGGGGGTCCTGAGCCCAGACCAGCCCCTTCAGTACGGACCAGGCCAGGGGGTCCTGAGCCCAGACCAGCCCCTTCAGTACGGACCAGGCCAGGGGGTCCTGAGCCCAGACCAGACCCTTCAGTATAGACCAGTCCAGGGGGTCCTGAGCCCAGACCAGACCCTTCAGTATAGACCAGTCCAGGGGGTCCTGAGCCCAGACCAGACCCCTCAGTACGGACCAGGCCAGGGGGTCCTGAGCCCAGACCAGCCCCTTCAGTATAGACCAGTTCAGGGGGTCCTGAGCCCAGACCAGCCCCTTCAGTATAGACCAGTTCAGGGGGTCCTGAGCCCAGACCAGACCCCTCAGTACGGACCAGGCCAGGGGGTCCTGAGCCCAGACCAGCCCCTTCAGTATAGACCAGGCCAGGGGGTCCTGAGCCCAGACCAGACCCTTCAGTACGGACCAGGCCAGGGGGTCCTGAGCCCAGACCAGACCCTTCAGTACGGACCAGGCCAGGGGGTCCTGAGCCCAGACCAGACCCTTCAGTACGGACCAGGCCAGGGGGTCCTGAGCCCAGACCAGACCCCTCAGTACGGACCAGGCCAGGGGGTCCTGAGCCCAGACCAGCCCCTTCAGTACGGACCAGGCCAGGGGGTCCTGAGCCCAGACCAGCCCCTTCAGTACGGACCAGGCCAGGGGGTCCTGAGCCCAGACCAGCCCCTTCGGTACGGACCAGGCCAGGGGGTCCTGAGCCCAGACCAGACCCTTCAGTACGGACCAGGCCAGGGGGTCCTGAGCCCAGACCAGCCCCCTCAGTACGGACCAGGCCAGGGGGTCCTGAGCCCAGACCAGCCCCCTCAGTACGGACCAGGCCAGGGGGTCCTGAGCCCAGACCAGCCCCCTCAGTATAGACCAGGCCAGGGGGTCCTGAGCCCAGACCAGCCCTCTGTAGCAGAGCTCTTCCACCAGCTGACGGTTTCAGAGACAGAAGAGTTGCTGTTCATCCAGCTACCTGATACTATCCCTGGCCAGCCAACCACAGCATCCGCCCCGAGCCAGCCAACCACAGCCCCCGGCCAGCCAATCATAGCCCCAGAGAAAAATGCTAAAAAAGACTCCAAGTCCGATGGCAAGCGCTCCTCTCACATTAAAGCACCAGTGAGTAAAGACCACATATTCTATTCTTATTTTCTATCAGCCACTTCATTCTAACAGACAATGAAAAAACCATCTGAGTAAACGGCCATGTTGCTCCTCAGGACCCTGCTGGAGATAGCGTTCCAATCCGGTCAGAGTTCTCCTAACCCTAACCTCAACCCTAAAGGCCATGTTCTTCCTCAGGACCCTGCTGGAGATAGCGTTCCAATCCGGTCAGAGTTCTCCTAACCCTAACCTCAACCCTAAAGGCCATGTTCTTCCTCAGGACCCTGCTGGAGATAGCGTTCCAATCCGGTCAGAGTTCTCCTAACCCTAACCTCAACCCTAAAGGCCATGTTCTTCCTCAGGACCCTGCTGGAGATAGCGTTCCAATCCGGTCAGAGTTCTCCTAACCCTAACCTCAACCCTAAAGGCCATGTTCTTCCTCAGGACCCTGCTGGAGATAGCGTTCCAATCCGGTCAGAGTTCTCCTAACCCTAACCTCAACCCTAAAGGCCATGTTCTTCCTCAGGACCCTGCTGGAGATAGCGTTCCAATCCGGTCAGAGTTCTCCTAACCCTAACCTCAACCCTAAAGGCCATGTTCTTCCTCAGGACCCTGCTGGAGATAGCGTTCCAATCCGGTCAGAGTTCTCCTAACCCTAACCTCAACCCTAAAGGCCATGTTCTTCCTCAGGACCCTGCTGGTAAAGACGTTCCTGTCCTGTCAGAGTTCACAGAGGGGTTTCTGGGTAAACTACAGATCAGGAAGTCTGGCAAGGTGCAGCTGCTGCTGGGAGACATCACTATGGACGTCTCTGAGGGAGCCGCCTTCTCTTTCCTACAGGTAGGTTAATATAATAGTTACCCAGGACAGGGTTAGATGGTGTTGGGAGACATCACTATGGACATCTCAGAGGGAGAGGCCTTCCCCTTCCTACAGGTAGGTTAATATAATAGTTACCCAGGACAGGGTTAGATGGTGTTGGGAGACATCACTATGGACATCTCAGAGGGAGAGGCCTTCCCCTTCCTACAGGTAGGTTAATATAATAGTTACCCAGGACAGGGTTAGATGGTGTTGGGAGACATCACTATGGACATCTCAGAGGGAGAGGCCTTCCCCTTCCTACAGGTAGGTTAATATAATAGTTACCCAGGACAGGGTTAGATGGTGTTGGGAGACATCACTACATGGACATCTCAGAGGGAGAGGCCTTTCCCCTTCCTACAGGTAGGTTAATATAATAGTTACCCAGGACAGGGTTAGATGGTGTTGGGAGACATCACTATGGACATCTCAGAGGGAGAGGCCTTCCCCTTCCTACAGGTAGGGTTAATATAATAGTTACCCAGGACAGGGTTAGATGGTGTTGGGAGACATCACTATGGACATCTCAGAGGAGAGGCCTTCCCCTTCCTACAGGTAGGTTAATATAATAGTTACCCAGGACAGGGTTAGATGGTGTTGGGAGACATCACTATGGACATCTCAGAGGGAGAGGCCTTCCCCTTCCTACAGGTAGGTTAATATAATAGTTACCCAGGACAGGGTTAGATGGTGTTGGGAGACATCACTATGGACATCTCAGAGGGAGAGGCCTTCCCCTTCCTACAGGTAGGTTAATATAATAGTTACCCAGGACAGGGTTAGATGGTGTTGGGAGACATCACTATGGACATCTCAGAGGGAGAGGCCTTCCCCCTTCCTACAGGTAGGTTAATATAATAGTTACCCAGGACAGGGTTAGATGGTGTTGGGAGACATCACTATGGACATCTCAGAGGGAGAGGCCTTCCCCTTCCTACAGGTAGGTTAATATAATAGTTACCCAGGACAGGGTTAGATGGTGTTGGGAGACATCACTATGGACATCTCAGAGGGAGAGGCCTTCCCCTTCCTACAGGTAGGTTAATATAATAGTTACCCAGGACAGGGTTAGATGGTGTTGGGAGACATCACTATGGACATCTCAGAGGAGAGGCCTTCCCCTTCCTACAGGTAGGTTAATATAATAGTTACCCAGGACAGGGTTAGATGGTGTTGGGAGACATCACTTGGACATCTCAGAGGGAGAGGCCTTCCCCTTCCTACAGGTAGGTTAATATAATAGTTACCCAGGACAGGGTTAGATGGTGTTGGGAGACATCACTATGGACATCTCAGAGGGAGAGGCCTTCCCCTTCCTACAGGTAGGTTAATATAATAGTTACCCAGGACAGGGTTAGATGGTGTTGGGAGACATCACTATGGACATCTCAGAGGGAGAGGCCTTCCCCTTCCTACAGGTAGGTTAATATAATAGTTACCCAGGACAGGGTTAGATGGTGTTGGGAGACATCACTATGGACATCTCAGAGGGAGAGGCCTTCCCCTTCCTACAGGTAGGTTAATATAATAGTTACCCAGGACAGGGTTAGATGGTGTTGGGAGACATCACTATGGACATCTCAGAGGGAGAGGCCTTCCCTTCCTACAGGTAGGTTAATATAATAGTTACCCAGGACAGGGTTAGATGGTGTTGGGAGACATCACATGGACATCTCAGAGGGAGAGGCCTTCCTTCCTACAGGTAGGTTAATATAATAGTTACCCAGGACAGGGTTAGATGGTGTTGGGAGACATCACTATGGACATCTCAGAGGGAGAGGCCTTCCCCTTCCTACAGGTAGGTTAATATAATAGTTACCAGGACAGGGTTAGATGGTGTTGGGAGACATCACTATGGACATCTCAGAGGGAGAGGCCTTCCCCTTCCTACAGGTAGGTTAATATAATAGTTACCCAGGACAGGGTTAGATGGTGTTGGGAGACATCACTATGGACATCTCAGAGGGAGAGGCCTTCCCCTTCCTACAGGTAGGTTAATATAATAGTTACCCAGGACAGGGTTAGATGGTGTTGGGAGACATCACTATGGACATCTCAGAGGGAGAGGCCTTTCCCTTCCTACAGGTAGGTTAATATAATAGTTACCCAGGACAGGGTTAGATGGTGTTGGGAGACATCACTATGGACATCTCAGAGGGAGAGGCCTTCCCCTTCCTACAGGTAGGTTAATATAATAGTTACCCAGGACAGGGTTAGATGGTGTTGGGAGACATCACTATGGACATCTCAGAGGGAGAGGCCTTCCCCTTCCTACAGGTAGGTTAATATAATAGTTACCCAGGACAGGGTTAGATGGTGTTGGGAGACATCACTATGGACATCTCAGAGGGAGAGGCCTTCCCCTTCCTACAGGTAGGTTAATATAATAGTTACCCAGGACAGGGTTAGATGGTGTTGGGAGACATCACTATGGACATCTCAGAGGGAGAGGCCTTCCCCTTCCTACAGGTAGGTTAATATAATAGTTACCCAGGACAGGGTTAGATGGTGTTGGGAGACATCACTATGGACATCTCAGAGGGAGAGGCCTTCCCCTTCCTACAGGTAGGTTAATATAATAGTTACCCAGGACAGGGTTAGATGGTGTTGGGAGACATCACTATGGACATCTCAGAGGGAGAGGCCTTCCCCTTCCTACAGGTAGGTTAATATAATAGTTACCCAGGACAGGGTTAGATGGTGTTGGGAGACATCACTATGGACATCTCAGAGGGAGAGGCCTTCCCCTTCCTACAGGTAGGTTAATATAATAGTTACCCAGGACAGGGTTAGATGGTGTTGGGAGACATCACTATGGACATCTCAGAGGGGAGGCCTTCCCCTTCCTACAGGTAGGTTAATATAATAGTTACCCAGGACAGGGTTAGATGGTGTTGGGAGACATCACTATGGACATCTCAGAGGGAGAGGCCTTCCCCTTCCTACAGGTAGGTTAATATAATAGTTACCCAGGACAGGGTTAGATGGTGTTGGGAGACATCACTATGGACATCTCAGAGGGAGAGGCCTTCCCCTTCCTACAGGTAGGTTAATATAATAGTTACCCAGGACAGGGTTAGATGGTGTTGGGAGACATCACTATGGACATCTCAGAGGAGAGGCCTTCCCCTTCCTACAGGTAGGTTAATATAATAGTTACCCAGGACAGGGTTAGATGGTGTTGGGAGACATCACTATGGACATCTCAGAGGGAGAGGCCTTCCCCTTCCTACAGGTAGGTTAATATAATAGTTACCCAGGACAGGGTTAGATGGTGTTAGGAGACATCACTATGGACATCTCAGAGGGGAGAGGCCTTCCCCTTCCTACAGGTAGGTTAATATAATAGTTACCCAGGACAGGGTTAGATGGTGTTGGGAGACATCACTATGGACATCTCAGAGGGAGAGGCCTTCCCCTTCCTACAGGTAGGTTAATATAATAGTTACCCAGGACAGGGTTAGATGGTGTTGGGAGACATCACTATGGACATCTCAGAGGAGAGGCCTTCCCCTTCCTACAGGTAGGTTAATATAATAGTTACCCAGGACAGGGTTAGATGGTGTTGGGAGACATCACTATGGACATCTCAGAGGGAGAGGCCTTCCCCTTCCTACAGGTAGGTTAATATAATAGTTACCCAGGACAGGGTTAGATGGTGTTGGGAGACATCACTATGGACATCTCAGAGGAGAGAGGCCTTCCCTTCCTACAGGTAGGTTAATATAATAGTTACCCAGGACAGGGTTAGATGGTGTTGGGAGACATCACTATGGACATCTCAGAGGGAGAGGCCTTCCCCTTCCTACAGGTAGGTTAATATAATAGTTACCCAGGACAGGGTTAGATGGTGTTGGGAGACATCACTATGGACATCTCAGAGGGAGAGGCCTTCCCCTTCCTACAGGTAGGTTAATATAATAGTTACCCAGGACAGGGTTAGATGGTGTTGGGAGACATCACTATGGACATCTCAGAGGAGAGGCCTTCCCCTTCCTACAGGTAGGTTAATATAATAGTTACCCAGGACAGGGTTAGATGGTGTTGGGAGACATCACTATGGACATCTCAGAGGGAGAGGCCTTCCCCTTCCTACAGGTAGGTTAATATAATAGTTACCCAGGACAGGGTTAGATGGTGTTGGGAGACATCCCTATGGACATCTCAGAGGGAGAGGCCTTCCCCTTCCTACAGGTAGGTTAATATAATAGTTACCCAGGACAGGGTTAGATGGTGTTGGGAGACATCACTATGGACATCTCAGAGGAGAGGCCTTCCCCTTCCTACAGGTAGGTTAATATAATAGTTACCCAGGACAGGGTTAGATGGTGTTGGGAGACATCACTATGGACATCTCAGAGGGAGAGGCCTTCCCCTTCCTACAGGTAGGTTAATATAATAGTTACGCAGGACAGGGTTAGATGGTGTT
>NW_025539125.1:0-14753 GCF_020615455.1 Coregonus clupeaformis
TCAGAGATCTTTATTCATTGGGATTTCTAAAACAAAATGGTGCTACAATCCTTTTATACACATAAGTCATACGAAAAATCCTGCAACCTTCACTGAACCTTCAAGCACATTAGAACTAAGAAAAGTTTCATCCAGTCTCAAACTATCTGAATCGCGTATCCTCCACACCAAGCCTGGTAGGTCACTTATCCTTCATTCCTTAGGTCAGAGTCCGGGATTGGGCCGTATCTCACCATCTGTGTGGGAAACTGCCTCCTCCATCGCCTTTTGCTCACAAACCCTCGACAGGGAATAAGAGCAACATCCACAAGAACAAGTATACCCATAGAAGCTTATAGCTGGCACCCAGAATAGTTACAACAATAGTTTTCCATTTACCAAATATGTTATCAAACCAACGTTTAGTGAGCTATCAATACCAGAGTTCTCAGCCAGTTCGTTAGCCAGCGTGGTAGAATCCCTGAAGCGCTTTGGTCACGGACCCGTCTGGGTGCTGGTATTGTTGGGGATGAAAGTACAGCACATAGATCCAAACAGAACTACAACTCCGCTCCCGCTCAGCCGCATATCTAAAGCGATTCTATTCTGCCATGCCATTAAGCTAGTTGCCGCTGCTGTCTGCTCAGCCAATCCCTTTTTGCATCATACGAGTGTGGTTTATAAATTCTTTGCTGGTTATAGTAAATATAATTTATCAATCTACGTTTTTATTAATTGTTGACCACCAGAAAATACTTGATTCAAACCCAGCTGCGATCTGATTCCTAGCTTTGAATTCTTCTACGGAACCCCTCTCGAGGTACTCCTATCCCATCAATATATATCCTTTCATCAAAGGATCTCTGGGAGGAGGTCCCGCTTTCTACGTGACAACTCACCCAGTCTCTGACACGTTGATTGTTTGATGAGGTGAAGGGCATTGCCAGCCTGGGCTAAGCTGGGTTCCCGGCCAATTAGTATGTAGGTGAGGCCACAGTCTGTTATCACCACATAACCACACCAGATGTCAGCACGGGCCTGTTTGGTTCCCTAAAATCCTCTGGTTGCAACAAAGAGGAGAGAGATTAGTCATGGTCTCTTTAGTTGTGACATTCTCTGTGTCCGAGCAGGAGCTAAGATGCCCTACCCTGTATCCTATCTTATCAGTCCTAGAGAAACAATAGTAAGAATCCCCTGAGACTTCAAATGGGGGTAACCTAGGTCAGGGTGACTTTGTTATCAGGGGATACAGATAGTGCAAGTTACTACAAGACTCCTTCACCACTTCCCAGGTGGCATTGAACAATTTAATCATGCAGGATAAACCTGACGGAGAGTTAAAGCCCGTCAAGGGGAACGGAGTAGTTGTTAACCTGTGGTTTGGCTGTCCCACAGGCAGCATAACAGTCCTCTTTAGACATAGTTCTTGCCAGATTATACTGAATCCATTCCAACCACAGGTCGATCCCTATACCCCGTCTGCACCTGTAGTACTTCCTTCAGGTCTTAGTTTGCACTATCTTCACCACAGCCCCGGTCTCACTACCTCCCTCAGAGAGGTTTACTCTATAGGTGCCCCCAGTTGAAGAGGATATCTCACTTGTCAGGTCTAGGTAACATCTGCTGGGTTGATTACATTGCCGAAGCCACTAATGGGTCTCCAAGAACATTTGCGGTCAAATCCTATAAGTACCACATTCCCTCATTCGTAGCCTTTACCTGTTTTAGCGTAATTCGGACTTTCAGACAGTACCTACCCTTGTATGGGTCAGCACTGACCAAGTTTCTGGTGGTTCCTTACTTTCACAATACTCCACCTGTCCTAAACTGTGTATGGAGTTATTGACATACCCCGCCGCCTTCGGTATGAGCAACTACATGGTCCCAGGATGTACATGGTGACATATATATCTCCTATCCTTTACGATACTACCAGCCAGTGAGTCCCGAACTCCCCAACTGGTCCGCTTAAAGACCTCAGTGATGTCCTTCTCAGTCCTGTACTTCCCATTTCCCTACAAAGGGTCTAGCTGTCTCCTTGCCTTCGTAGGACTGTGCTCAGGTATTATTTTATCAACTTGTGTTAGGTTAACTACTACTTCTGGTGGATCAGGAGGGTTTGAGTGTGTTAGGAATATGGCCCCCACAATCAGACAGCTACCTACCTAGGAGACCTGTGAGGAATCCACCCTCGCCTGAGAACATGTGCAGACGCCAGAGCTGCCAACCACATTGCTTTACCTTCTATCGAACTCCCACAGGGATGATCAGACAGGGTAAGGGAATCTTCGTTAGGAGCCAACCCCGAGCCCCCTAGTGGTGATCGGTTCTTTCTCCTAACTCTGTGTTTTGTTCGTCAGGTGTAGCTGGGTTTACCTTTTACAGTGTGTGACATGCACCCAGGTGGATCTTTCCGCAATTTCTTACAGCGAAGGCCGTCCCAACAGGACCGATATGGACCTTGCCGGCGGGGCTGCTTCCGGTCTTTCTTCTTCAAAGATTGGATCCACACTGCCAGTCCCTGGTTGGATGGAGTGGGTTACCTTCTCCCTTTAGTTCTCTCTGTAAGACAAAATCTTTGACATACGTGTTTGGTTAATGAACAGTCTTCTCATGTGTTGTGCCAATGTCTTCTCTCTTACTATGTCTGCCTGTTCTGGCCATGCCAACTGTGACATCCTGTAAGGTCTTCCAAACACTTTCTCAAGGGGACAATCCATTCTTATCTGGCGTTATTCTGATAGTCATTAGTATGATTGGCAGACATTGTACCTCCAATTCCTTCCCTGTGCTCATGTGAGTTTTTTCGTAATCTAGCCTTAATCGTCTGATTCATGCGTTCAGTAAGTCCCAGACAAATGTTTCGGGCTATACGAACAATGCTTCTTCATGTTTATTTGTAACCTCTGTCCAATATTATCTATTACTTGATTAGAAAAATGGGATCCATAAAAAATAGTTTCTGGAAGGCCGAACCTTGGTATTATATCCAGGCATATTGCTTTTGCTACTGTTATAGCATCTGCCAGGAGGTAGGGGAAAGCTTCTACCCATTTAGTGTATTTGTCTATTATAGTCAAACACCACTTCTTTCCCCTCACTCCTGGTCAGCTCTATAAAGTCCATTAATACATTTTGAAAGGGGTACTTAGCCGGAGGGTACTCACCCAGAGAGGTGCCCTTTGTCTGCCCTGGTGATTACTTTGAGCACAGATAACACATCTTGAACAAAAGTTTTGTTAATAATTGTAATCCCATATGCAACAAAGTATTGTCTAATCTGCTCTACCATCCCTCCGGTTGACACATGGCTCTGCCCATGTGTCAATATTACAGCATATCTAAACAGTGAGTTTGGGGAGAATTGGTAAGCTATCTTTGACCCATATTCCTTCCTTATTTATGCGCTTGCTTCACCCATTTGTGAACTTCCTTAATTGGGGCCCCTATAAGTAGATCTCTATCTATCGAAACTTCCCTCTTTTGACAGCTGACTGGAACCAGAGAAGTGTTTTGACCCAGCCTTCTTAGCTTCCTCATCTGCCTTTGCATTCCCCAAAGTAATAATAAATAATAATAATATGCCATTTAGCAGACGCTTTTATCCAAAGCGACTTACAGTCATGCTGTGCATACATTTTTTGTGTATGGGTGGTCCCGGGATCGAACCCACTACCTTGGCGTTCAAGCGCCGTGCTCTCACCAGCTGAGCTACAGAGGGACCACATGCTATCCCTTCCCTGTAGTATGCACCACACACTTACATATTGCGAGCTTTTTTGGTAATAGTACTGCATCTAGGAGGTCAAGAATCAACTCTGCATGTGTTATTGGTTTACCCGAAGTCGTAACCATTCCTCTATTCTTCCACTGGACAGCAAAGACGGTATTAAAGGCATATGCACTGTCGGGTATAGATAGTTATAACCTTCCCTTTACCCAGTTGGCATGCTTTTGTTAATGCCACTATCTCTCTCTGTTGGGCAGAGTCGTTTTCTGGCAATGGTTCAACAGCTAGAACCTCGTTCTCGTCACTACAGCATAACCAGTTGCATTCGTGCCATCAGGATTCTTCTTAGAAGATCCATCAACAAACATTGTTACTTCACAACATGGTATAGCTAAGTCTGTTAAGTCAGGCCTGGGTATTACAATTTTTCAGTTTCTTCAATACAGTTATGGGGACTACCATCATTCACAACTGGAACCAATGCCTGCAGGATTCGGCGCGTTGTACATTGTTCAATAGTTAGATTTGGCATGTTCAGCAATCTTATCATACAAAGATAGGTGTCGTGTTGGTGACATGTATGCTATCTTGTGTTCCAGTAGCAGAATTGACACTGCATGTGGAACTTTAAGGTTAGATCATGGTATAGTACTATTGAAGCTGAATCCTGCACCGACATTAGCAGCTGCCACAACTGATTGCAAACAGACAGTCATTGCCTGAGCCACCTCATCAAGTCTTAAAGAAAAAATATGCTACCGGTTTATTTTTGTCCCCATGTTTTTGTGTCAGTACTGATGTCATATATCCCTCTACAATCCACAGTTTGAGTGGAATGGTCTGTCATATCTAAGAACGCCAGCACCGTTGAAGAGGTCAATAATTGCTTAATTTCTCAAATTGCAAATCAGCCTCAAGTTATTCCAGATTATTTTATCATGTGCTGCCATAGCTTTTTCCATAGATAAGATCACTCTATTTTCCAGTGTGTAAAGCATAATGGGGAATCCATGCTCGACAGTAATTTATCATTCCCAAAAGCTCATCATTTGTTTCTTATTCAGAGGTTTAGGAGCTTCTAATATTGCTGTTTTTCTTGACGAGTTTAGGGTTCTCCCATCCTGCGTTATCTGTGACCTAGATATATTACCTCTTTCTGCCAGAGTTGTAGTTTCTTTTACTGACCTTCTGCCCTTGTCCTGCCATAAAAGTTAACAACTGGAGAGTATCCTTTTTATACCCCTCCTTCGGGGGTTTGCTACTCAGTATATCATTGACGTATATAAAAAAATTTGGCTCCCCTCTTGGGGTTCAAACATTCCCAGGTTACGTGTGATAGCCTGGGAAAAATTGTTGGACTTTCCGAATAACCTTGTGGAAGTCTCGAGTATGTGTATTTCTGACCTTTGAAGGTAAAGCCAAACCATCCTTGACTATCAGGATGTACAGGTATACTAAAGAAAGCATTAGCTATGTCTTTCACAGTAAAGTAAGAATGTTCTGGTTTCAATTGGTTCAATAGAGTGTGTGGGTCTGGAACACAGTGTGCTCTTGGAATTATGTTCTTATTTACCCCCTGTAGGTCCATTACCATTCGCCAATCATTGCTTGGAGCTGCCTTCTTTACTGGAAATACAGGTGAATTACACTGTGCTCATCCCCGGGATTACCACTCCACCTTTGAGTAAGTGGTCAAATGTGGGAGTAATCCCTATAATGGCTTCTGGTTTCATTGGATATTGTTTGGTATGGCCTATGGTTTGACCGCGGAACCACCTGGACTGGAGTTACTCCTTAATTAACCCCACATCGGCTGGTCCCTTAGACCACAACTCTATGAGGTACAATCTCAAGGTCTCTTTCTTGTTCCTCTGTGAGGAAAATGTCTGGTCAATCAATTATCCACATCCTATGTCTAGGTGCACAGCGGGTGTGTGCAACCTGCTCTCCAATTCAACTTCCTACGATATCGGCCGGTTGATTGGCTATGTTGGTCCCCCGTTAGGAGCAGTCTGCCAGTCTTTAACATACTTTGCCTGTGTCACCCATTTCCCCAGATCTAACCACTCCTCTTGAGCTTCCTTGCTTTCATTTTAGGTGAGTCAGGTACTAGGGTTTTAGTCAAGTCTACTAAGGTCTTTGGTATGTCTGAGTTACCTCCCCTCAACAGGTCCTGGCTATACCAATAACATGGTTCCCTTCACCACTTACAACCATATTATCCTTTATCACATAAGCCTGCATTCCCCTCACTGTCGGTCTTACTTCTATGTTTAACTGCGTCATCGCATCTCTTCCCAATAGATTAACAGGACATTGTACTGAAATCAGTACAGGGAGAGAAGCTTCACTCCTGTCTTTACATGTTTCAGTGTTACTGGTGCAGACAGTTGTTCAATACCTTTATGACCAGAGGCTGATCGCACTATAATTTTTTTCTCCATTCATGTCAATCCTCTGGTGCATTATCTTTACAAATACAGGTTCCGGGTCTGCCCCAGTATCACAGAGAGGAATGTTATCTTTTTACCCATTACTGTCAATGTTAGGTATGGTTTCTGTTCCTGTTGTAATGCCAAATCTACAAGAGACAGAACACCTCCAGTTCTCTCTCCTGCTTCTCCTGATTTCTCTCTTCCTCCCACTCTAGTCATGCCTCCTCTTCTTCCTCTGATTCTGGCTTTCTCCCCTGTCTCTTCCTCCTCTGCCTGGATTATCCTTTCCTCCTTTTCCCTCTTCCCCCTTCTTCCTACAGTCTCTTGACTGGTGCCCTTTCCTTCTACAGTGATAACACGGTTCCTCACATTCTCTAGTAAAATGTCCCGTTTTGTCACAATTTAAACACTTCCATTCACTCCTGCCTCCACTATTACCATTGCCTCTCTTCTCTCCTAGGTCCATCCAGTCTCTCCTACCTCCCATCTCCCCTAGGGCTGCCACTAGGTACTCAGCTCCTTCGCTTCCTTTCTCTTGTTTCGTACCTTTACATTCTGTTCATGATGGATTGCATAACGTTTAACCTCAGCTAAGGTAGCCGTCCCCCAGCCAATTAGGGTATTTTTATTGTTTGAGAGATTTCTGGCACTCATTCCATTAGGAAGGCAATCTTTAACTGTTGGTGATACGGACCTCTGGTGCCCCTGGTCCTGGATCTATTAGCCCACTGTTTGCATTGAACACATCTCTCAGTCTCTCTAGGTATTGACTAATAGTCTCACTGTCTCCCTGTTTACACTCGTGGACTTTGGAGAAGTCGGCATGTCTGTGATAATATTCTCTCAGATTATCACAGAGTTGTGCCAATTATCTCCATAAGCCCCTCCTTCTGCCCACACTAGGACCTGCGCATTCCCATCTCCGGGAACCCAGTTCCCTCTCTACTGCCGCCCAGTCTTTTAACACTATCTCTGTCTGACTGCCCTCTCTAGTTCCCCTGTATTCAGCTTAAAGCTGGCGGTCAGCCCTTCCATATCTCTTCTGAACTGGTGTACCCCTGTCTTGGTGTGGGTATCCCTTCCACTGCTCTCACTACATCTCTCTGAGTCCATGCTCTGTATACTTGTAAGGTATCAGGCTGGTTGTCTTCTCCTGCTCTGGGGTTTGGCAGGGCTATTAAGGGACAGGATTGCTCCATTTTACCCTTTACCACTGCCAGCCCCCATCTGATTCTTCCCCTTCTGACTCATCATTCCCCTTTCTCTTGGCCTCAGCCCCGTGCCTCTCTAGCTTTTTTCCTTTTCTCTTTCTCCTTTTAGCCTCCTGTCTGACTTTCTCTGCTCCCTTGTCCTGTACTCCTCTACCTCTAGCTCTTCCCTCACCTTCATCTTCCCTTCCTCCTCCAGCCCCTTCTTCCTCATAGGGAGGTGGGGCCGGTGGGGGGGCGACATTATTCCCCTGCACTCTCCTTCTCCTCCCTACGTATTCATCATCTGGATTTTCTCTCCATGCCTGGTCTGCCAAGTTTGGATATAACCTTTCTGCCCTCTGCTCTGGGGGAGGCACGGAGACCTCAACCTTTTTTTCCTGCCTTCTTCCCCGCTTTCTAGCTTCTACTAGCCACACCCTGGCTGTTTCTAAGCTCCTCTCTTTTCTGTTTCTTTAGATCAGTACCACAATTTACATGCATTTGTTAAATCATGGTTGCCAGTTTAATTACATAAAGTCGCCCAGTAAAGCTAGATTTCTTTCTCCAAATATGTCCATAATACACATCATTCGTTTGTCTCGCATTTCCATGTATTTCTAGTCCCCAGTAAATTCTGGGACCTCTTGTGAGGATTTGCCCCCATGGTTGGTACTGTTAAAAATCCCTTAGCCACCTCTTCTATATAACAAGTCAATATAACAAGTAATTCAAAACAGCTTCCACACCACAACACCTGGAATCACCCCTCCCGTAAAGGTATTCTTGACTAGTCCCCCAGAATTATCTCCTACTCTACGGAGGAATTTATCCCCACAATGTAATCTTGACAATTCCTGACAGTCTCATACAACAGGAATGGGTTCTCCCTCTTCTCTATACAACCACCTGGAATTATTCATAGATGTGACTTTTGAGCAAATATTAGGTCTCACACGTATACAACCTTACATGATTATTGGTTAACACTATCGGTAACCCGGAGTTTGTAAGGCTCCAGTTTCATGAAACAGATAGAGTTATGGCAAAATCTACAGTTGTTTGTGACTTTTGACTTTACTAATATTCTATTTCTCACACATGCTATTTTAATTCCTTCTGGTGTACTTTTTGTATTTGTTTAACCCGGATTATTTGTTGACTGTTCTATAATCTCTTACAGGTTACATCCCATAGGTGTACTTTGAATAGTTCCTTCTATCTCAACACCGGGTAGTTTATTTTTGGTAGATGGCTATTACGTGAGTCGTTACGGACCCACCAACAGGTTGACTAGTCCCCCAGAATTATCTCCTACTCTACGGAGATATTTATCCCCACAATGTAATCTTGATAATTCCTGAAAGTCCCCTACATTTCACTTAAAATGGCTACGCATTGATAAATTTGCTACTTTTCAATATTTTAGAAGTTCTCAAATCAATTTCACCAAGTAATGAATAAAGACTACTGACCTTATCCTTGCAGCCGAGATTCAATGTAGGTTTGGATTCCGTCACTGTCTCTGTCATTAATCAGGTGTCCTCTGGCCTGTTTTAACCCTTAATGTCAAAGGGCAGGACTTTCTATTTACGAATGTATCATTCGCCCGTCAACGGTTTTCAGAGTTACCTGGAATGACAGAAGCAGGTATTGGAGTCCGGCCTCGAAGGACCAAGCTGTTATGTGAATTATTAAACAAACTATTTCAGTGTCTCTGTGCGTCTCCCAAAAGGTTGTACGAAAAATCCTGCCCCCCACCCCCCTAGGCGGCCTGTAGTTTTCCACTTGTGATGTCACGAGAGGCTGTGTCCTGGAGGGACGTTACATCCCCCTGAGATGGCTGCAAACCCAGACAGCTATGGCTCCATCTGCTGGTATGGTCGGGAACCCAACCCTCTATGGCCCATCCTTCCCCGCAGGCTGAAACCAATCAGGAGCTGATGAGCTGAAGGTTTGTTGAAGGGAAGAGACACGGTCTCCAAGCTGGGCTCTCTGGAGGACAAGAGGCTGCACGTCCACTTCCATGAGGAATATAAGGATTTGGAGATACTACCTTTGGGAATACTCACCTTTGGATATATGCACCTGTGGAAATACGTGTGGGACATTTGGAAGGACGTTTTTGCTGGGTTGGCCACTAGCTGCAACGTGGAATACAGTAAGGCTGGGGAAAGTTATTTGAGCGAGGGAGAGTTATGATTTTGGATATGGAAGAGACATCCCTGAACTGTTAACCCTTAAGAGCCACCAGAGAACAGAATTGTGTTATAATTTCGTTAGTTTCCCAAGACCTATAATAAAATCCTTGTTTTGTTTGAACCTTGTCTCCTTGCACTACTTGAGCAATCCTGCTGAAAGCTGTGTAGCCTCTGCGTGACGTCACAGATGGTGGAGAATACGGGCACGCTCAGCGTTAATAGTGCATGTCAGAGGAGGATACCGAAGGTTTGATCACCCAGTTTTACCAAGTTGGCCGTAGGCTCCCCCGCCGACTGAAATGGAGGACATATTGAAAGCCCTTGTTGCTGGCCAGCAAGCCCAGATGCAAGCAAACGTGGCTCTCTTGGAGGAGCAAAGAAAGCCAACCTTCTGAAGGCAGAGGAATTGCAGTTGCAGAGACAGAGGGTGGTCCAAAATTCACCCGCCCAATAAAGGCAAGTGACTTTATATCTAAGATGGGAGCTACCGATGACATTGAGGCATACCTGCATGCATTTGAGGCCACGGCCACTAGGGGAAGCCTGGCCCAAGCAACAGTGGGTTGGTCTGTTAGCCCCCTTTCTAACCGGGGAATCGCTGAATGCTGTCCGGGACCTGGGCCCTGACCAGGTTACATTGACTATGATGCCCTGAAGTCTGAGATCCTCAGCAGATATGGACTCGACGAAAAGTTTGGTGGCCTACGCTTTCACGGCTGGACCTTCCAACCAGACCAACCTCCCTCGGGCGCAGATGCATGAACTTGTCCCGAATCGCAAGGAAATGGCTGGATCCGCAGAGGAATACAGCAGCGGCGGTGGTAGAGGCCGTTGTGGTGGATCGCTACCACGCGCCCTGCCCTTGTGAGGCAAAACGGTTCATCAGTCAACAGGCCTTGACCCACGGCTGATCTGACCGTGGGAAGCTGTGGAAAAGTACCAGGCCACAGCGGAGATGCTGAATGCTTCCCGGAAAGATCCCTGGAGTGCGGCCCCACCACAAATGGGAAGAACCCGTCCAAAGGATCCCAAGGTCTCGAACCCAGCCACGTCAGGACTTATCCCGGCTCCAGGGGGAGCCAGAAACCAGGCGGGTCCAAGAAGAGTACACCAGGAGGGGGAAACTCGACAGTGTTACCGTGTGGGGAGATGGGACATATCTCCTGGCAGTGTGGGAAACCAGCCGCCGATGAACCTATGCCCACTGCGGAGTCCTCCAGCTCAGCACCCACACACCGTGTTGCCTCGGCTCTTGGGAGTCGTAGATGGCGGCCCAGATCGACCCCCCCACCTGCCCGGTAACTGTGAATCACCATGATGTCGAGGCCTTACTGGATTCTGGTAGCCGGGCCACCCTGGTGTGCGTAAGGATTTGGTGGGCCCAACGTGTCTGACCCCGGGAAAGTCCTCCCAGTTTCCTGTGTCCATGGGGACACCAGAGAATACCCCATTACTGAACTTACAATGACCAGCACACGGGGAACCATACACACGACGGCCAGTCGGGGTGGTTGATTCCCTCCCCGTCCCTGTCCAATTGGGACGAGACTGCCCAGCCTTTTACCCACTCTGGAGAGAGTCTCAGGAGAGGATAACCGAGTACCTCGGAAACGGAGAGGCAAGACTCATCCTGGGAAGGCTCCGGTGCAATCCTCCGGAGTTACTCACTCCCGCCCGGGCTCTGATAGGGATGGCAGGTGCCCAGACCCGACACCGGACTGGTCCGGATACGCGGGAGAAGAGAACGAGCCCAGGAAAGTGCTCCGTTCTCCAGTGAAGAAGACGTCCCAGGCACCCAAGAGCTTCCCCCTCTCACAGGCCAGTATGGTACGGCTCAATTACAAGATCCTACTCTTGCAAATGCCTTAAGAAATGTGCAGGTATTAGAAGGTGTAGTGTTAGGTGATAAGACAAACCTACTTACCCCCATTTCCGCAGTAAACCGGGGTTAGTATATCAGATAGTCAAGAAAAATGAGGAAGTGCATGAACAGCTCCTCGTGTCACAGCCCTATCGGGCCACAGTACTCAACCTAGCCCCACACACCCGCTAGGGGCCCACTTGGCGGGTAGAGAAGACTAAGGAAAGAATCATGCAACGTTTCTTTTGGCCAGGAGTACACAAAGAGATAGAGAACTACTGCCGTGAAGTTGCCTGAGTGTCAGCAGGTTGCGCCCAAAGCCCACTATAGAAACCCGCTCATTCCCTTGCCCATTATCGAAACTCCTTTTGAGAGGATTGGATTAGACATAGTCGGGCCCTTACCGAAAAGTGCCAGGGGACATCAATACATTCTGGTCATTCTGGACTATGCGTCCCGGTACCCGAGGCCATTCCGCTGAGGAAGGCTACATCCAGACAAATCGCCAAGGAGCTGTTCCGTCTCTCAACTAGTCTGGGAATCCCAAAAGAGAGTATTGACGGACCAAGGGGACTCCATTCATGTCCAGGGTGATGAAAGAACTCTGTGCGTTTTACTGAAAATCAAACAGCTGAGAACCTCGGTCTACCACCCCCAGACAGATGGCCTAGTCGAACGCTTTTAACAAAACACTAAAATCCATGTCTGCGGAAAGCGGTAGGGGAAGATGGGCGCAACTGGGATCAGCTGTTACCATACATATTATTTGCAGTGAGAGAGGTACCTCAGTCTTCTACTGGTTTTTCACCCTTTGAGCTCTTGCTTCCTACAGACCCAGAGGACTGCTCGACATCGCCAAGGAGGCCTGGGAGGAGCAGCCATGCCAACAGCGGACACTGATCGACCATGTAGGGGGCTATAGGGAGAGAATGAAGGCCATCTATCCCATGATGCGGGAACACATGGAGGCCAGTCACGCGGCAACAGCAAGCCTCCTACAACAGATCTGCTCAGCCCAGGGAGTTTGGGCCGGGGGACAGAGTGCTGGTCCTGGTGCCAACCGTTGAGTGCAAATTCCTGGCAACCTGGCAAGGACCATATGAGGTCATTGAACGCATGGG
The DNA here is from genome assembly GCF_020615455.1 of Coregonus clupeaformis. NCBI lineage: Eukaryota > Metazoa > Chordata > Actinopteri > Salmoniformes > Salmonidae > Coregonus > Coregonus clupeaformis. The sequence goes on from NW_025539125.1 coordinate 12,515, forward strand.
AGAAGTAAACTACAAGGTGAGGCAACAGATAAAAGGAAAACTGAGCAGATTTATCATGTTAACCTTTCCCTAAAGAAGTGGCACGCCAGAGAGGCGCTGTTCCCAGCTCTCTACCCCACAGAGACCGCAGGAACCGGCGCGAGAAGAGGTTCAGCTGGGTCCAAATCTGTCCCCACATCAACGACAGATGGCCCTGGAACTCGTGGAGCAGAACCAGGATGTCTTCTCCTCCCTTCCCGGTCACACAGAGGTGGTCCAACATGAGATCCCGCACCATGCCTGGCAACGGTAAACCAGCGCCCGTACCGCGTGCGAGAGGCTCGTAAAGTGTTATGCAGCCAGAAGGAGGTAAGGAAGATCTCTGCGGGAGTTGGGAGAATCCGAAGAGTCCCACAGTGCCTGGGCAAGTCCCATCGTACTAGTTCCCAAGCCAGACGGTTCAGTACGATTTTGTAATGACTATCCCCGAAAGTTGAATAAAGTGTCTGAATTTGATGCATGCCCAATGCCTCGTGTCGATGATTTAATAGACTCCTTGGGGCATGCTCGTTTCCTAACCACTCTTGATCTCACAAAGGCTACTGGCAGGTGCTCCTTGACCCCGGCGTCTAAGGAGAAGACAGCCTTTGCCACCCCGGAGGGGCCTCTACCAGATACCCGACTTCCGTTTGGTCTCCACGGGGCACCTGCCACGTTCCAACGCCTGATGGATCGAGTCCTTGCGCCCCACAAGAGAGCACGAGCGGCTTATTTGGATGATGTGGTTATACAAAGTCAGGATTGGGCCAGCCACACCCGGGTACAAGCGGTGCTGGATTCGGCTCAGGGAAGCAGGGCTCACGGCAAACCCGAAGAAGTGCAAGGTGGCCTTCAGTGAGACAAACTACCTGGGGTACACCATTGGGCGGGGTTGGTCAAACCACAGGAAGCCGAACATGCGGGCCATACAGGACTGGCCGCAGCCCATCAACAAGCAGCAAGTAAGGTCATTTTTTGGGCCTCGCTTCGGCTACTATAGACGCTTTATTGCAGATTTTGCTACCATAGCTGCACCGTTGACGGAGCTGACGACCACAAAACGCCACTCACGAATGGTGAAGTGGAACCCTGCGGCGAGGCGGCTTTCCTCAACCTGAAGCGAGCACTCTGCTCCAGTCCGATCCTGGTGGCACCAGACTTCAAGAAGGAATTCATTGTCCAAGCGGATGCTTCGGAGGTGGGTCCTAAGGGTGCTGTCCTCACTCAGGCACATGACGGGAAGAACATCCCATTCTCTACCTAAGCAGAAAGTTACTTCCAAGAGAGAAGAACTATTCAACGGTGGAGAAAGAATGTCTGGCTGTAGTCACTGGGCCCTGGAGTCCCTCGGTTCTATCTCCTGGGCCGAATCCATGGTGGTATCTGATCACGCCCCTCTGCAGTGGATGGCCAAGAACAAGGAATCAAACAGTAGAGTAACCAGATGGTTTTTGAGCTTGCAACCGTTAACTTTTCGTGTCCACAGGGCTGGCAAGCACCACGGAAATGCGGACGCCCTCTCCCGGCGTGATGCCTTCTTCGGCTGCCTTTACCCCGACGAGGATGCGGTCCCGAGGGAGGGGGATGTGCGATGTCACGAGAGGCTGTGTCCTGGAGGGACGTTCATCCCCTGAGATGGCTGCAAACCCAGACAGCTATGGCTCCATCTGCTGGTAGGTCGGGAACTCCAACCCTCATGGCCAATCTTTCCACGCAGCTGAAACCAATCAGGAGCTGATGAGCTGAAGGTTTGTTGAAGCGGAAGAGACACTGGTCCCAAGCTTGGGCTCTCTGGAGGACAAGAGTGGCAACCGTCCACTTCCATGAGGGGGAATAGTAAGGATTTGGAGATACTTACCTTTGGGGAATACTCACCTTTGGATATATGCACCTGTGGAAATACGTGTGGGACATTTGGAAGGACGTTGCTGGGTTGGCCACTAGCTGCAACGTGAATAGCAGTAAGGCTGGGGGAAAAGTTATTTGAGCGAGGGAGAGTTATGATTTTTGGATGTGGAAGAGACATCCCTGAACTGTTAACCCTTAAGAGCCACCAGAGAGAACAGAATTGTGTTATAATTTGTTAGTTTCCCAAGACCTATAATAAAATCCTTGTTTTGTTTGAACCTTGTCTCCTTACTACTTGAGCAATCCTTCGCCGAAAGCTGTGTAGCCTCTCGTGACGTCACACACTATACACATCTTTTAAGCACACACACTT
>NW_025539126.1:0-14745 GCF_020615455.1 Coregonus clupeaformis
TAAGTTGCAATAATAGTGTTTAACATGATTATTTAGTGACTACCTCATCTCTGTACCCCACACATACAAATAATTATAAGATCCCTCAGTCTCTGCAGTGAATTTCAAACACAGATTCAACCAGAAGGACCAGGGATGTTTTCCAATGCCTCACAAAGTAGACGGGTAAAAATAAAAAAAGCAGACATTGAATTACCCTTTGAGCATGATGAAGTTATTATTAATTACTCTTTGGATGGTGTATCGATACACCCAGTCACTACAAAGATACAGTTGCCGGAGAGGAAGGAAACCACTCGGGGATATCACCATGAGGCCAATGGTGTCTTTAAAACAGTTACAGAGTTTAATAGCTGTGATAGGAGAAAACTGAGGATGGATCAACAACATTGTAGTCACTCCATAATACTAACATAAATGGCAGAGTGAATGCATCTTGTTTGCAATAAGGCACTAAAGTAAAACTGTAAAAGAAATTAACTTTATGTCCTGAATACGAAGTGTTATGTTTGGGGCAAATCCAACACAACACATCACTGAGTACCACTCCTCATATTTTCAAGCATGGAGGTGGCTGCATCATGTTATGGGTATGTTTGTCATCGGCAAGGAAAAGGGAGTTTTTTAGGATAAAAATTAATGGAATAGAGCTAAGCACAGGCAAAATCCTAGAGGAAAACCTGGTTCAGTTTGCTTTCCAACAGACACTGGGAGACAAATTCACCTTTCAGCAGGACAATAACCTAAAACACAAGACCAAATATTCACTGCAATTGCTTACCAAGACAACGTTGACTGTTCCTGAGTGGCCTAGTTACAGTTTTGACTTAAATCGGCATGAAAATCTATGGCAAGACTTGCAAATGGCTGTCTAGCAATGATCAACAACCAACTTGACAGAGCTTGAACAATTGTAAAAATAATAATGTGCAAATATTGTACAATCCAGATGTGCAAAGCGCTTAGAGACTTACCCAGAAAGACTCACAGCTGTAATCGCTGCCAAAGGTGATTCTAACATGTATTGAGTCAGGGGTGTGAATACACATGTAAATCAGATATTTCTGTATTTCATTTTCAATAAATGTGCAAGAATATCTAAAAACATGTTTACACTTTGTCTTTATGGGTTATTGTGTGTAGATGGCTGAGAAAAAAAATATATTTAATCAATTTTGAATTCAGATTGTAACACAACAAAATGTGGAATAAGTCATGGGGTATGAATACTTTCTGAAGGCACTGTATGTAGCCTGATACATCATCCGGTGATAGCTTGCAAGCTAGTCACCGTCTGACATAATGCAATAAAATTGTTTGGAAAGGGTCCTTTCAGGACCTCTGCATGCCAGAATGTTGAATACAATTACATTTGAACTTACTCTACTGGTTGTCTGGGTGGTTGGTCATTATGCTGGACATTTGAGACAAAATATCCATAGGAAAGTGTTATTAATAAACTGACTTTTCTAAACGCTTAAAGGACATTCAAAGTTCTTCCATAGAAGCCGGTCCTCCTAGGTATAATTCAGTGGACCTAATTCAGATAAGGCATGTCATGCCTCCTCCACAACCCTCTCTCGCTCTCTCTCCTCCCCACCGGCAAAATGTCAGTTGCATCTTGCGCCATAGGCTACACATGTCTGTCCATCACACATGTAAACAACTAGCTTGCCTGCTCTATCCACACTGATTGGTGAAGTAATTTAATGAGCTAAATGTAAAAAACTGTTGATTTCACAGGTTATAAAAGGAACAGTAAGGAATGATATAAACCTGTACTTTTTGGGGTTCTAACAAGTTCAGAACTTTATTTTGCCTGCTGGAACAGTAGAACGGAACGAAAAAAATAGCGGTTCTGTTCAGAACGAAACGATTGGAAAATAATTTTGGTTCCAACCCCTGGTTGTGGGGCCCCCTGGAGGTAGGTGCCCAAGACCCCAGATGTGGTGATACGGCCCCGCTAGTATATGCATGCATTGTGTGCATGTATTTACATTGTGTGCTCAAACAAACCATGAGAGCCACTCACACAGACCCGCGTTTGGAAGTCGATTTAAGGCCTACTTTCCTGTGGATATTGCCTGTGTCCGAAATCTGTCTTGCCAACTGCATACTGTGTACTAATCGTAGTTCATACTATTTAGAATGTACTGTCTAGTAAAATCAAATGCAGCAAGCAACTAATATCAACATACTAGGCTCATCCATATTGAGAATGCTCATCTAATGCGCAAAAGCACAATTGCGTTGATTTCTGCCATTCGTTAATTTTGGTACAGCGCATCATCATAGGCCTATCTGATTATCAACAGTTATCAACCACACTTGGGTCTCGAAAGATGATTCTCTTCCTCAATAGTGTGCAGAGAATTCAACTAGAGGAAAAGCCTAAATGATTATATTACACATTTCCCAAACTCTGTCCTCGGGCCCCCAAGGGGTGCACGTTTTGGTTTTTGCCCTAAAACTACACAGCTGATTCAAATTATCAATGCTTGATGATTAGTTGATTATTTGAATCAGCTGTGTAGTGCTAGGGCAAAAAACAAAACGTGCACCCCTTGGGGTCCCAAGGACTGAGTTTGGGAAACCCTGTATGACATCCTGGCATTTAAAGCATACTCAAAAAAAAAAAAATCACATTGGCCTACTATAGAATGTTCTATTTCATGTACCCAAAATGCCTACTATTTAGCAAGTATGGGTATTCGGACACAGCCAATGTCTCAGGTTTTCAATGGCATAAGGACAGCCAATGTCTCAGATTTTCAATGGCATAAGGACGTACTCAGACACTAGGGCTGTGTTCAATATGACAAAACAGTGTGCAATGTCCAATTAAACGGCAACAGTGCTGTTCTGAGTGACCAGTTGAAAAACCGGGTTGGGGAAGGCTGTCAGCATGGCCACACATCTTTAAATACGTCACTCATTGCTTCAAGCCACACGCCACCACAACCACCAAACGGGGCAAATAAAATAAAATAAACGTTTATTGGGCAAGTACACAGATTTACATATACAGTGGGCTCCAAAATTACTGGCACCCCTGACTGGCAATTCACCAACAATACTTAAAAAAATATAAACAATACAATTATAGAGATAAACTCAAAATACCAACATGTGAGAAATACTGTACTTTATTAACGTTTCAATGGAACCAACCAAAATCATACAATTATTTAATAAAAAATAAATGTCACCAAAATCAAGGTTTCATAATTATTGGCACTACTTAGTGCAACCACCTCTGGCAAGGATAACAGCATGGAGTCTTTTCCTGTAATGTTTGACAAGGTTAAGGAACACATTTGGAGGGATTTTGGCCCATTCCTCTATGCAGATCCTTTCAAGAACATTGATTTTGTTGTCACAGAACCATTTCTGTGTGGATCTTGAGGTATGTTTTGGGTCATTGTCTTGTTGGAAAGTCCACCTACGGCCAAGTCCCAGCCTTCTGGCCGAGGCATCCAGATTGTCAGCCAAAATTGCCTGATACTTGGTGGAATTCATTATGCCATCAATCTTAACCAGTGCCCCTGGACCTCTGGAATTAAAACAGCCCCAAAACATCACTGACCCACCACCATATTTCACCGTGGGTATGAGGTGCCTCTCCTTGTATGCATCTCTGTTTCGACGCCAAACATGCCGATGCTGTATCTGACCAAAACGTTCAATTTCGGTCTAATCTGACCAGAGCACCTTCTTAGAGTCATAATTTAAATAACGTTTGGCAATCTCTTACGCCTGTGTCTTGGGGTCAGAAAGGGCTTTCTTCTGGCAACCCTTCCAAAGAGCCTGTGGTTGTGGAGGTGGCGTCTGATGGTGCTTTTTGAAACCTGGTGACCCCAAGACGCCACCAAGGCCTGCAATTCTTTCACAGTGATTCTTGGGGATTTTGTTGCTTCTCTCACCATCCTCCTCCCTGTCCTGGGGGGAAAAATGCATTTGCGTCCTCTACCCGTGAGGTTTTCAACTGTTCCATATCTTTTTTAATTTTTCAATAATTGCCCTGACAGTGCTCAGTGGTATATTCAATTGTTTGTGGATCTTCTTGTAGCCATTACTAGATTTATGAAGGTCTACAACCATCTGTCTCTTTTGAACTGCCAGGTCTTTTGTTTTCTTCATGGTGTTGGATGACAAAGGGATATTGCATGCGTGTTACCTCATTTCTATACCCTAGTGAAACCGGAAGTGATGTAATGGCTCAATATAGTTCCTTAAGACTTAGATCAACTTAAATAAGTGGAATTTAATTCCTGGTTAAATTTTTGTAGATGTTATTTACTATAATCTTTAAGGGTGCCATTAATTGTGAAACCTTGATTTGGAGGACATTGATTTTTAATTAAATCAATAAATTATTTTGGTGGGTTCCATTGGAACATTAATATAGTACAGTATTTCTCACATGTTGGTATTTTGAGTTTATCTCTATAATTATATTGTTTATATTTTTTTTAAGTATTGTTTGTGCATTGCCAGTCAGGGGTGCCAATAATTTTGGAGCCCACTGTACATACGGTGCCTTCAGAAACTATTCATACACTTATTCCACATTTTGTTTTGTTACTGCCTGAATTCAAAATGGATTAAATATTTTTTTTTTCTCATCCATCAACACAAATAACCCATAATGACAACCCATCAACACAAATAACCCATAACAAACATGTTTTCAGAAATGTTTGCACATTTATTGAAAATGAAATACAGAAATATCTAATTTACATAAGTATTCACACCCCTGAGTCAATACATGTTAGAATCACCTTTGGCACCAATTACAGATTTGCACACCTGGATTGTACAATATTTGCACATTATTCTTTTTAAAATTCTTCAAGCTCTGTCAAGTTGGTTGTTTGATCATTGCTAGAAAGCCATTTTCAAATCTTGCCATAGATTTTCAAGCCGAGATAAGTCAAAACTGTAACTAGGCCACTCAGGAACATTCAATGTCGTCTTGGTAAGCAGCTCCAGTGTATATTTGGTCTTGTGTTTTAGGTTATTGTCCTGCTGAAAGGTGAATTTGTCTCCCAGTGTCTGTTGGAAAGGAGACTGAACCAGGTTTTCTTCTAGGATTTTGCCTGTGCTTAGCTCTTTTTTTTTTTAAATCATAAAACACTCCCTATTCCTTGCTGATGACAAGCATACCCATAACATGATGCAGCCACCACCATGCTTGAATGTGTTGGATTTGCCCCAAACATAACACTTTGTATTCAGTATTACTTTAGTGCCTTGTTGCAAACAGGATGCATGTTTTGGAGTATTTCTATTCTGTACAAGCTTCCTTCTTTTCACTTTGTCAATTACGTTAGTATTGTGGAGTAACTACAATGTTGTTGATCCATCCTCAGTTTTCTCCTATCACAGCCATTAAACTCTGTAACTGTTTTAAAGTCACCATTGACCTCATGGTGAAATTCCTGAACGGTTTCCTTCTTCTCGGGCAACTGAGTTAGGAAGGACACCTGTATCTTTGTAGTGACTGGGTGTATTGAGACACCATCCAAAGTGTAATTCATAACTTCACCATGCTCAAAGGGATATTTAATGTCTGCTTTTTTTGTTTTTACCCATCTACCAATAGGTACCCTTCTTTGCCAGTTATTGGAATGCAGTGTGTGGTTTTCGCCAGGCATCATGGGACCCATGTCATCCAAAAAGTTTACTGAAGTTTGCCAAAAACACCTGGAAGCACCTCAATGATCATCAAGACTCTTGGAAGAATGTTCTATGGACAGATTACTCAAAAGTATAACTGGATCCAATTATGCCTGGCGAAAACCAAACACTGCATTCCACAGTAAGAACCTCATACCAACGGTCAAGCATGGTGGTGGTAGTGTGATGGTTTGAGGATGCTTTGCTGCCTCAGGACCTGGATGACTTGCCTTAACAGAAGGAACCATTAATTCTGCTCTGTATCAGTGTATTCTACAGGAGAATGTCTGGCCATCCATCTGTGAGCTGAAGCTGAAGCGCAGCTGGGTCATGCAGCAAGACAATGATCCAAAACACACAATCAAGTCCACATGAAAATAGCTAAAAAGCAACAAATTTGAAGTTTTGGAATGTTCTAGTCGAAGTCCAGACCTAATCCCAATTAGATGTTGTGGCAGGACCTGAAATTTGCAGTTCATGCTTGAAAACCCACAAATGTCGCTGCGTTAAAGCAGTTCTGCATGCAAGAGTGGGCCAAAATTCCTCCACAGCGATGTGAGAGACTGATCAACAACTACAGGAAGCATTTGGTTGCAGTCTTTGCAGCTAAAGGTGGCACAACCAGTTATTGAGTGTAAGGGGGCAATTACTTTTTCACACAGGGGCAATGGGTGTTGAATAACTTTGTTTATGAAATAAATGAAATAAGTATGTAATTGTTGTGTTATTTGTTCACTCAGGTTCACTTTATATTTTATTTGTTAGGTTTTAGTTGAAGATCTGATAACATTCAGTATCAAAAATATGCAAAAGTACCGAAAATTTGAAAGGGAGCAAATACTTTTTCACCACACTATATATAGGATGAGCCATGACTAGAATACAGTATATACATGTAAAGTGGGTAAAACAGTATGTAAACATTATTAAAGTGAACAGTGTTCAATGATTCTATATACATAGGGCAGGGTAGATTTGTTAGGCCTACTGCTGCTAGGTAGCTCTCTCTCTGCTCTCTACCTCCCCTCTGTCTGTCCTTGATTGCAGGAGTGAAGTCTGGTGTGCGGGAGTCAGGGTTCCAGCTGCAGCTCATTCACCATAATCACCTCAGCCTTTAAGACCCGGTCAAACTTTCCACTCATCGTCAGATCATAGTCAAGACGACCATGTTAGTCTCGCTGCCGACTCAACCTGGTTATTTTTGCTCTTTGTGTTTTTTGGACTGTTTATTTACTTTTTCTCCTGTGCCACAGATATTTGGAACCTGACTCCTGCCTCCGCTTCACTCCTGCCACCACCATCCTGCTCTCCACTATCGGGCCTCTCCTTTGGACTCACCACGGACACTAGGACATTACGGTACCACACCTGCCCTGACCTGGATCTGCACCTCCTGTAACCTGGACTTGCTCTTCCCCATTTATTGGAAACCTGGACTATTGAACATTATAATAAACCTGTTAAAACTTCTCTGGCTTGGTGTACTTGTCTGCATTTGGGTTCTATCCAGTTAAATCTTAACAGTATGATCCGACCAACATGAACCCAGCAGACAGTAGCTCGGATACCACCCCAGAGTGCACTCAGATTTGGACTGCCATAGCCAATCAGGGCATTCTACTTGGCCAACATGATACCCTGTTTAAGACGATTGCTGAGGACAGTCAGGTGCTGCTTAATCAGGTTCAATTACTCACCAATCAAGTGTCTGCCCTTACTACCCCTTCAGCCCAGATCAGAGAGCCTTTTGTTCCTGCTCCAGAGCGCTATGACGGGAACATGGGAACCTGTGGCGATTTTTTTGACTCAATGCTCGTTAGTGTTTGAACAACAGCCCTCACCTACGCCTCAGAAAGAGCCCGTGTTGCCTACCTTATCAACTCTACTAGCGGTTCCGCTCGTGCCTGGGGATCCGCGGTCTGGGAGAGTCAGTCGGACATTTGCAACGCTTACGTGGCCTTCACCACGGAGATGAGGAAGGTTTTTGACCACCCCGTACGAGGCAAGGAGGCTGCGAAACGGTTGTTTTCTCTTCGGCAGGGGGCTCGTAGGTGGCGGAGATGGCAGTGGAGTTTCGGACTTTAGCAGCAGTGAGTGGTTGGAATGACGAGGCATTACAAGGAGTGTTCATCAATGCTTTGTCTGAGACTTTAAAAGATGAATTGGTGTCATATGATGAATCGCCTACGCTGGATAATCTTATTTCACTCACTATCAGGTTGGATAATCGGATTCGGGAGTCGCCGCCGGGGAGAGGAGTGTTAGTTCCAAGCAACCTGTCTGTCATCAACAAACTCCTCCCTGCATCGTCCCTACGGAGAGAGCCGTGTCTTCCCGAGTCGATACGAGGAGCACTGAACCCGGCCATGGAGGTGGGTCGGCACGGTTGTCCTCAGAGGAGCGTGCACGTCGTATTCAGGCTCGGGTCTGCCTGTATTGTGGAGAAGCTGGTCATTTCGTTCCTTCCTGCCCAGTTCGTCCGGGGAAAAGGGCCGGCTCATCATTTATGGGAGAAGTTTTGGTGAGCCGAGCAGCGGATTCTTCCTCTTCTCCCCGCATTCTGCTCCAGGCATCCCTCCAGTGGCAGTCCCAGAATTTCTCTGTTAGTGCGCTGATTGACTCTGGTGCCGACGAAAGCTTTTTGGATAGAGAGTGGGCTCAACAAATGGATTTGGAGACTGTTCCTATGGACTGTCCGCTGCAGGCTAAGGGTCTAAATGGACAATTGTTGACCCGCATTACCCATCAGACTGTTCCTGTTTGTCTTAGAGTGTCGGGAAATCATCAGGAGAACATTCAATTCCATATTATCGACTGCCCACAGACTCCCTGGTCCTTGGTATCCCCTGGCTCATAAAACACAATCCACACATTGATTGGGTGACAGGTAGCATTGTTTCATGGAGCACATTTTGTCATGTGAATTGTTTGTGTTCTGCTCAGACTCCTGCCAGTACTGTGCCTCAACCTCCACTGGAGTCCATGGATCTTTCTGCTGTTCCTGACGTGTATCATGACCTGGCATCCGTTTTCTGCAAACACAGAGCTACTTCTCTTCCTCCTCACCGGCCTTACGACTGCGCCATTGACCTCCAGCCAGGAGCCCCCGCTCCCCAGCAGTCGCCTGTACAATCTCTCCCGGCCGGAGACGGAGGCTATGGAGAACTACATTCGGGACTCCTTGGCGGCAGGTATTATGCGTCCTTCTTCGTCACCTGTAGGAGCGGGATTCTTTTTTGTTGCTAAGAAGGATAAGACCCTCAGACCCTGTATTGATTACCGTGGACTTAACAACATCACCATTAAGAACAAGTATTCTCTGCCTTTGATTAATTCTGCTTTTCCCCTCCTTCATGGTGCTACCATCTTTACGAAGCTGGATCTACGAAATGCGTATCACCTGGTGCGCATTCGTAAGGGTGATGAATGGAAGACTGCCTTCAACACACCCTTGGGACATTTTGAGTATCGGGTTATGCCTTTTGGGTTGTCTAATGCCCCTGCTGTTTTTCAGGCACTAGTCAATGATGTCCTTCGGGACATGTTGAATCGGTTTGTTTTTGTCTATCTGGATGATATCTTGATTTTCTCAGAGTCCTCCCAGGAACATGAACTGCATGTGCGCCAGGTGTTGCAAAGGTTGTTGGAGAACAAACTGTTTGTGAAGATGGAGAAATGTGAATTTCATGTGTCTGAGACCTCTTTTTAGGTTACATCATAGCTCAGGGGAGCTCTGGATGGACCCAGCTAAGATCTCTGCTGTCACGGACTGGCCAGCTCCTCTACCCGCAAACAACTTCAACGATTCCTGGGGTTTGCGAACTTCTATAGGAGGTTCATCAAGGACTACAGCCGCATTGCGGCGCCACTCACCGCTCTCACCTCCATCTCACGACCGTCGCTGGGAATGAAGGGGGCCGAATCAGCGTTCGAAGAACTGAAACATCGCTCGCCTCGGCTCCCATTCTGATGCAGCCGGACCCCGACCGCCAGTTTGTCGTGGAGGTGGATGCATCCGACACTGGGGTAGGTGCAGTGTTGTCACAACGTTCTCCTGAAGATAACAAACTGCATCCCTGTGCTTTTCTCTCAAGGAAACTTTCTCAGGCAGAGAGGAATTATGATGTTGGAAATCGTGAACTGCTCGGCCGTTAAGCTGGCTCTCGAGGAGTGGCGACATTGGTTGGAGGGGGCGGAACAACCCTTCATCGCTTGGACGGATCATAAGAATCTGGCTTACCTCCAGTCAGCGAAGCAGCTCAACCCCGTCAAGCCAGGTGGGCACTATTTTTGGGAGATTCAATTTTTTCTCTGTCTTACCGTCCTGGGTCACGCAACGTCAAGCCTGACGCCCTGTCTCGTGTTCATTCGGCTGTTGATACTGGTAGTAACCCCTGAACCCATTTTGCCTCCTACCTGCAGTATTGCAGTCATCACATGTGACATCGAGGGATTGTTAGACAGGCTCAACATCATCAAGCTGACCCTGGGAGGGGTCCTCCTAACCGGATGTTTGTCCCTGAGTCTGCTCGCTCCCAGGTACTTCAGTGGGCTCACTCGTCTCCCCTTACCTGTCACCCTGGAGTTTCGCGGACCCTTGACTTTGTGCGACGGAAGTTCTGGTGGGCCACGATGGAGGCGGACACTGAGCCTTCATTGCTGCTTGTACGGTATGTGCACGAAGTAAAACTCCACCCAGGCCAGCGCTGGTCATCTACAACCTCTACCTATACCCAGCCGGCCCTGGTCGCATATCGCTATGGATTTTGTCACTGGACTTCCCCCTCATCTGGTAAGACTGTCATTCTTACGGTGATTGATCGTTTTCTAAGTTCGCTCATTTTTTGGCCCTACCTAAACTGCCCACTGCCAGAGAGGACGGCTGATATTTTGGTTGAACATGTGTTCCGCTCTCATGGTCTACCCACGGATATTGTCTCTGACAGGGTCCCAGTTTGTCTCCCAGGTGTGGAAAGCTTTCTGTAAAGCTTTGGGCATTACATCCAGCCTGTCCTCTGGATATCACCCCCAGACCAACGGGCAAGCCGAGAGAGCGAACCAGGAGATGGAGACCGCACTTCGCTGTGTCACTGGGTCTAACCCTGGGTCATGGAGCTCCATGCTCCCCTGGGTGGAATATGCTCATAACACCTTGACTAACGCTTCCTCTGGTTTGTCTCCTTTTCTGTGTGCTCTGGGTTATCAACCTCCCCTGTTCCCTTCCCAAGAGAGGGGAACTTGCGGTACCCTCGGTGCAGTCCCACATGCGCCGCTGCTGCAAGGTCTGGAGGAAGGCCAGGGTAGCTCTGTCCCGAGCTCGGCGTACATGCAGAGGCAAGCCAACCGTCACCGGTCCCAGGCTCCCGGTTACTCTCCTGGTCAAGAGGTATGGCTGAAGTCACGGGACCTTCCATTGAAGGTGGAGTCAAGAAGATGGCGCCTCGTTTTATAGGACCGTTCAAGATACTGTCTATTGTTAACCCCTGCGCGGTTAAGCTACAGCTTCCTGCCTCCCTACGGGTTCATTCCACCTTTCATGTTTCCCAGATTAAGCCTGTGTCGGTTAGCCCTTTGTGCCCGCCCTCTCGTCCCCCCTCCTCCGCCCAAGATCGTGGGTGGGGGTCCGGTCTACACTGTCCGGCGACTTCTGGATGTTCGCCGGGTCGTGGTTTCCAGTACCTGGTGGATTGGGAGGGTTATGGTCCTGAGGAACGTTCCTGGGTGCCCAGGAGCTTCATTGTGGATCCTGCTCTGGTTCGTGAGTTTCATAGGTTACATCCTGATAAACCTGTCGGCCGCCAGGTGGCGTCCGTAGAGGGGGGGTACTGTTAGGCCTACTGCTGCTAGGTAGCTCTCTCTCTGCTCTCTACCTCCTCTGTCTGTCCTTGATTGCAGGAGTGAAGTCTGGTGTGCGGGAGTCAGGGTTCCAGCTGCAGCTCATTCACCATAATCACCTCAGCCTTTAAGACCCGGTCAAACTTTCCACTCATCGTCAGATCATAGTCAAGACGACCATGTTAGTCTCGCTGCCGACTCAACCTGGTTATTTTTGCTCTTTGTGTTTTTTGGACTGTTTGTTTACTTTTTCTCCTGTGCCACAGATATTTGGAACCTGACTCCTGCCTCCGCTTCACTCCTGCCACCACCATCCTGCTCTCCACTATCGGGCCTCTCCTTTGGACTCACCACGGACACTAGGACATTACGGTACCACACCTGCCCTGACCTGGATCTGTACCCTCCCTGTAACCTGGACTTGCTCTTCCCCATTTATTGGAAACCTGGACTATTGAACATTATAATAAACCTGTTAAAACTTCTCTGGCTTGGTGTACTTGTCTGCATTTGGGTTCTATCCAGTTAAATCTTAACAAGATTACCGGGTGGAGGTCGGCTAGTGATGACTGTTTAACAGTCTGATGGCCTGGAGATAGAAGCTGTATTTCAGTCTCTCTGTCCCAGCTTTGATGCACCTGTACTTTCTCCGCCTTCTAGATTGTAGTGGGGTGGCTCGGGTGGCTGAGGTCTTTGATAATTTTCTTGGCCTTCCTGTGACACCGGGTGCTGTAGATGTCCTGGAGGACAGGTAGTGTACCCCCGGTGATGTATTGGGCTGACCGCACCACCCTCTGGAGAGCCCTGCGGTTGCGTGCAGTGCAGTTGCCGTACCAAGCGGTGATACAGCCCAGCGGAATACTCTCAATGGTGCATCTGTAGAAGTTGATGAGGGTATTAGGGGCCAAGACGAATTTCTTCAGCCTCCTGAGGTTGAAGAGGCGCTGTCGCTGTTGCGCCTTCTTCACCAAGCTGCTGATGTGGAGGGAACATTTCAGGTTCACGCAGAGGAACTTGACGCTTTTGACCCTCTCGATGTGAAAGGGGGCTTGCTCTCTTTGCTGTCTCCTGTAGTCCACGATCAGCTCCTTCATTTTGTGGAGGGAGAGGTTATTTTCCTGGCACCACTACGCTGAGGACTCTCACCTCCTCCCTGTAGGCTGTCTCGTTGTTGGTAATCAGGCCTACCACTGTTGTGTCATCAGCAAACTTGATGATTGAGTTAGAGACCTGCGTAGCAACGCAGTCATGGGTGAACAGGAAGTACAGGAGGGGGCTGAGCACGCAACCCTGCTGGGCAGAGGCGAAGGTGGCGTCGCGCGGCGGAGGTGTTGTTGCCTACCTTCACCACCTGGGGTCCGCCCGTTAGGAAATGAAGGACCCAGTTTCAAAGGGAGGGGTTCAGACCCATGGCCCTGAGCTTAGGGATGAGCTTGGAGGGCATTATGGTGTTAAAGGCTGAGCTGTAGTTGATGAACAGTATTCTCACATAGGTATTCCTCTTGTCCAGGTGGGATAGGGCAGTGTGCCGTGCAATGGTGCTATGGGGCGATAGTAATTTAGTTCAGTTAACTTCGCTTTCTTGGGTACAGGAACAATGGTGGACATCTTGAAGCAAGTGGGGACAACTGACTGGGATAGGGAGAGATTGAATATGTCCGTAAACACTCCAGCCAGCTGGTCGGCACATGCTCTGAAGACGTGGCTTGGGATGCCATCTGGGCCGGCAGCCTTGCGAGGCTTAACACACTTTAATGTCTTACTCATGTCAGCCACAGAGATTGGGAGCACACAGTCCTCGTGAGCGGTGGGGGCCCACATCGGCAGCTCTGTGTTGTTTTCCTCGAAGCGGGCAAGAAAGTGTTTAGCTTGTCCGGGATTGAGGCATCGGTGTCCGCGACGTATCTCAAAGTCTGTACAAGAACGTTGAACGTTTTGGGGAAACATGTCGTTTAGTACAAACCGTCACGCAACGTAGCAAACATTTAATCAAACTGAACGCACCCTGGTAGAGTAGCCTAAATTCAAATGAAGTTTATGCAACAATCTGACGTAAAGGGACTGTTAGGTCTTCTGGAATCTACGACAAGTGTGGAGATGTCCACACTCAGAAGCGTAGAGGCTAAAGTGTATGCTACACTTATGAACAAGTTATGCATCTAGTGTAGCAGGCCCGTTTAAAAAGAATGCAGTCACTGCTTACCTGGTGCGTCAAGAAACGTTTATTTGTAGCCTAATGATTTTTTTTCTCCAAAACATAAACCCAGAATATTCAGTATTCATCCAAATCACTCCTATGGGGTGACCATCCAAATCATCCCTATGGGAGGGCAGCATCTGGTCAGCCCAGCTGTCACGATCGTTACAGGAAGACTCGTGGAACCAAGGCGCAGCGTGATAAGCGTACATCTTTAATTAGTACTTAACACACGAACAATCCGGCCATCCTGGCTGCATGCCCATCTTAGCACGACACGTGCGTGGTGCTAGCACCGGACGTACAGGACTGTGCCGGAACACTCGCGGCACAGTACGTGGCTCCGCATAACACGGAGCCTGCCCAGTCTCACGCTTCCTAGCCTGAGTACGGGGAGTTGGCTCTGCTCTAACTCTAGGCTCCGCCAACCACCTTTTTAGCCCCCCCCAAAAAAAAAATCTTGGGGCTGTCTCTCGGGCTTCCTCCTCGGCTGGTACCCTCTGCGATGCCGCTGCTCCTCTCTGTAGCGCGCCTCCACAGTCTCCTCCCAAGGACGGCGATCCATTCCGGCCTGAATCTCTTCCCAAGTCCAGGATCCCTTCCCATCCAGGATCTCCTCCCAAGTCCAGGCTGTCTGTTCCTGGACACGCTGCTTGGTCCTTTTTAGGTGGGATCTTCTGTCACGATCGTTACAGGAAGACTCATGGAACCAAGGCGCAGCGTGATAAGCGTACATCTTTAATTAGTACTTAACACACGAACAAAACCAAAACAACAAACCAACGATACGTGAAGTCCTGAGGTTACACACACCAAACCTTTACGGATCAAGATCCCACCAAATAACTGGTGCCAACAGGCTGCCTAAGTATGGTCCCCAATCAGAGACAACGAGCTACAGCTGTCTCTGATTGGGAACCACCCTGGCCAACATAGATCAACATGATCTAGAACAAAAACATAGAAAACTAAACAATGAAAATCCACACCCTGGCTCAACATTTAAGAGTCCCCAGAGCCAGGGCGTGACA